>NW_013574866.1:8072-11307 GCF_000499745.2 Eimeria mitis | reverse complement strand
TTTGACTCTGCGCTTATTCATCGTGTTCTCTCTTCCTCTTTGCTTGAGTTCCTTGCTGCTGCTGCTGCAGCAGCAGCAGCAGCAGCAAGAGCAGCAGCAGCAGCAGCAGCATGTGCAGGTATTGTTGTGTATGTGTGCAGCTGCTGAGCACGCTAAAGACAAGTGTCTCCGCTCTGTCTCTGTTTCACTCGCGGCCGTGCCGTCAGGCCTTCAGCTGTCTCCTCATGAACATTGCTGTCTCCTGCCACGCTCTGGGCCCCAACTCTCTCTCGCAGCAGCACAAAGTAGAGGTCTGCTGCTGCTGCTGCTGCTGCTGCTGCTGCTGCTGCTGCTGCTGCTGCAGTTGTTGTTGTTTTTGTTGCTGTTTCTGGTGCTGTTGGTGTTGCTGCTGTTTTCGTTGCTGCTGCACGTGATGCTAAGCGTGCAGTGTGCATCTCTGAACTAATCCTTTGTTGCTGTTTCTGCTGCTGCTGCTGCTGCTGCTGCTGCTGCTGTTGCTGCTGCTGCTGTTGCTGCTGCAGCTGTGTGAGTTGATGATGGAGTTGATGGCATCGGAGACAGACCCGCAGCTATTCTATCATTGTGTTGTGGGTGCGGGAACCCTCTTAACTGACGGCGTGACGCTGCAGCAGCTGAAGCAGCAGCTGCAGCAGCTGCAGCAGCTGCAGCAGCTGCTGCCGCCCCTCAACGAACGTGTATACCCGGACGTCCCCCTTGGCGAGGCCACACAAGAGCTTCTTAACCTGATTGCTTGAGCTGCTTGCAACAGCAGCAACAGCAACAGCAGCAGCAGCAGCAGCAGCAGCAGCATGCATGCTGCTGCGCAACTGCGGCAGCCCCATGCATGCATGCATGCATGCATGCATGCATGCAAGACATGTGCAGCCCCAATGCATGCGGCTCCGAGTCTTTGTTTCCGCCGACTCTTTCATCTCGTGTCGGCGACTCTAGCATTTTAACTCTTTTAGCGGGCATCAGCCTGGCCTTGGCTAGCTAGCTAGCTAGCTAGCTAGCTAGCTAGCTAGCTGGCTAGCAAGCAAGCTGGGTGTTGATAGCTAGCTAGCTAGCTAGCCAGCTGGCTGGGTGTGGCTAGCTAGCCAGCCCGGTAGTTAGCTAGCTAGCTGGGTCCTGCATACGATGGCTGAAGGAAGCAGAAGACCTCAGTTTTAATAGAGCCAAGGGGAGGGGATATGTCTTGAAGCAGCGGCTACAGCAGCAGCAGCAGCGGCAGGTAACGGTTGCCGCCAGATAGGCAGCAGCTTTGTCTGCTGCAGTGCTGGAGTTGTTGCTGCAATTGCTGCTTCTGCTGCTGCTGCTGCTGCTACTGCATGCATGCAACGCCACTGCACAAGCATGCAGTGTACGTGCAGCTCCTGCGGCTGCAGCAGCAAGGCATTTAGGGGGACACGCAGCCTCTTTTCGGTTGTTGGCTAAACCCTAAACCCTAAACCCTAAACCCTAATGGTGGTTAGAAGGCAGAGTGCCTCTGCTGTTAACCCTAAATCCTGTGCATGCAAAAGTGCATGCATGCATGCATGCATGCATGCATGCATATTCACGCGTCTCTCAACAGACAGCAAACCCTAAACCCTAAACCCTAGATATTTGCTGCATCCTTCTCTACCTCTCCTCTATCAGAAAGGTTGCGCCTCTTCAGCTAACATACATATAAATATATATATATATATATATATATATATATATATATATATATATATATATGTATATATATATATATATATATATATAGTGGGAGTGTTGATGGCGCTAGATACAAAAATTAAGCCGTTCTGTCACTCTGGTGTTGGGGGGGCTCCTGGCCCCAAAGATGCATGCATGCAGAAGTGCATGCATGCATGCAGAAGTGCATGCATGCATGCACATGGGGCTTGCAGAGGCATCGTTGCTGCGTGTGTGTGGCATCTGCAGCTGCAGGTTCTTTTTTTTTTCTTTGCGAGGAGTGGTCCGGACCACTGGTTACCCTAGGACCACTGGTCACCTTCATGTTTTCTTCTTTTGCATGCACTTATTTATTTAATATCTATCACCGGAAAGATTTACGCCGCATGCGCCTGTCTGCAGGCATGCAGGGGGACCGCCCAGCCCCGCAGTTCATACCAGCAGCTGAGCCTGCAGCACAGCCCACTCACAAGCGGCTAGCTAGCTAGCTAGCCAGCTAGCTACTATAGCTGGCTAGCTACCTAGCCAGCTAGCTGCTATAGCTAGCTAGCTAGCTAGCCAGCTGGCTGGTGTAGCTAGCTAGCTAGCTAGCCAGCTAGCTGCTGTAGCTAGCTAGCTAGCTAGTATAGCTAGCTAGGATGAAGACGTACTGGCAGAGGGGACCTCGGCGTTGGCTAGCTGCTGTCTTCTCTCTTGTCGGTATCTCCGCAGCAGAGCCTGCAACCGCATGCAGCCCCAAACACAGCCGCATGCAGCTTCATTCATTGCTTCTGCTGCTGCTGAGCAGCAGCACGATAAACTCCGGGTGTGTGAATGCGGTGTATATGCCGCTGGCCGGCTCTCTGGCCGTCTGTATGTCTGGCTGTCTGTGGGGCTTTAACAGAAAGAAAAACAAACCCGCATGCATGCATGCATGCATGCATACTTGCATGCATGCATGCATGCATGCATGGCTATGACTAGCGGTGCTAGGATGTTTGCATGGATATGGTGGAGGCCTCAATGCATGCNNATGCATGCATGCATGCGTGCATGCATGGGTATGGCTAGATATATACTTTGCTGCAGCAGCTGTTTCGCACCTTGAGGACCATCATGGCTTCTATCTTTGTGTTGCTGTTGACGGAGAAGGAGACATCATCGCGAAAGATACAGCGAAGGGCCTCTAAGACTTCTAGGCGAGCTAACCAGTGGACAAAGCCTGGGAGAGAGCCTGGGTGTCTAGGGTCACCTTGGTTTGCTGCTGCTGCTGCTGCTGCTGCTGCAGCAGCAAATGCTGCTTCGTCATCCCCACTCAGATTCAATCCAGACTGATCCTCACCCTCATTGCATGCACCCGTGTTGCTGCTGCTGTTGTTGTTGCTGCTGCTGCTGCTGCTCTCCTGGGGGCCCTGACCTGGGGCCCCCATAGATTGCTGTCTGCTGCTGCCAATGCTGTTGCTGCTGCTTAAGGAGACTACGCGGCGCCCAGCCGGACGCTCGAGAGACAAAGTCTCCAGCACCCCCAGGCGTTCGCTGCATGCAGAGAAAAGGAGACAGATACAGAGACAGAAAC
>NW_013574866.1:2661-2838 GCF_000499745.2 Eimeria mitis | reverse complement strand
GCTGCAGCAGCAACGTTCCTCTGCTACAAGCTAAGCCAGGGGCTGTCACGGCAGCACAGCAGCTGGAGCGGCGCTGCAGCAGCATGAAGGAGACAGAAACGAAATCTCTGTCTCCTTCTCTATCTCCTTCAGCATCTCTAGACCCCCTTCTAAAGTTTTAATTATATATATATATAT
>NW_013574866.1:0-2634 GCF_000499745.2 Eimeria mitis | reverse complement strand
TATATATATATATATATATATATATATATATATATATATATATATATATATATATATATATATATGCGATAAGCAACTTCCTTACCGAATTGCTTTTATGAAAAGTCCCTAAACTGTCTCCTGAGCCATACTTGCACTGCACGCCCCCCTGCTGCTGCTCAGCGCAGCAACAGCAGCAACAGCAGCAGCAGCAGCAGCAGCAGCAGCAACTGAAATAGCAGAGTTAGCAGCAGCAGTAGCAGCATCTGTGGTTGGGCGCTTCAGGGTATGGGGCTTATAGATAGGAGATGAGCAGCAGCAGAAGCACAGCCCTAGAGCCTCACGCGGGCTTCAGCAGCTGCTGCTGCAGCAGAAGAAGCAGCAGCAGCGATAGCAGCAGCAGCAGTAGCAGCGTGAGCTGCTGCAAGCAGCAGCTAGCTGAGGTAGCTAGTTGAGTTCGCTAGCTAGCTCAGGTAAAAGCAGCAGCGGGTTAAAGCCAAGGCCCCAGGCCTAGGGTTTAGGGTTTAGCTTATACATAAGACTGTACAGGCTAAACCTTAAACCCCTAGCATGAGCTGGGGATTTAGGGTTTAGGGTTTAGAGGCCTAGGGTTTAGGGTTTAGGGTTTAGAAGCCTAGGGTTTAGGGTTTAGAGGCCTAGGGTTTAGGGTTTAGGGTTTAGGGTTTAGATGCCTAGGGTTTAGGGTTTAGGGTTTAGGGTTTAGACGCCTAGGGTTTAGGGTTTAGGGTTTAGGGGTACAACTGGTTGGGCTTTAATCCCCTTTCTGAGACCAGCAGATGCTGGACCCCTCCTTCTTGGATAAATACGTTAATATATAAATATTAATATATATTAATTAATATATATTAATTAATATTTTAATATATTAAAATATTAATTTACTATTTATTTAATTATATTTAAATGATTATTACACACGAAAAACCACCCCAACAGAGCACCCCCGTGCGGTGTACATACAGCTGCTGCGTCTACACACCAAGCTAGAGATGTCTCCAGCAGCGCCAGCAGCACAATGTAGCCGCCACCCTAAACCCTAAAACCTAAACCCTAAACCCTAAACCCTAAACCCTAAACAAAAGTTCCTTACACACCCCTGAGTGGATTGACTAAATGCCTGCTGTTATTCTTCTTCCTTTTCTCTTTCTTTTTCTTGAAAATACTGGCTGAGTAAACATAAAAAAAAAAAAAGAAGAGTCGGCGCTGAACACCACCCGAGAGGGGCCCTGAGGAGGAGGGGGCCCCCGGGGGCCCCCTGTACCCTGGGGGCCCCCCTTGAGGCGGAGGCCTCGCCGCGCCTTCTTCGCCTGTGTTTTCTCTAGCTGCTCCTAAACCACTTGTTATTTATAATAATATTAAAAAATAAGAGAAAAAGTAAACATAATGAGTTGTTGAGGGGGCCCCAACCCGCAGGCATTCAATCTATGGGGCCAGGGGGGCCCACGGGGGCCCCCAGTTTCGTAGCTGTACCCTTTTTTCTTTTGCATGCAGAGAGATATAAGATCTTCTCTCCTTGTTGCCTTCTGCTGCAATGGCAGCCGAACAACAGAGCTTCTGCTGCTTCGGGGGCCCCAAGGGGCCCCCTGTAGCGGGCGGGGACAGCAGCAGCTGCAGCAGCAGCAGCAGCAGCTGCAGCAGCAGCAGCAGCTGCTGCTGCGAGCACATTGACTCTACAGGCCTCAAATCTCACGGCATCATCTGGCGAGGAGTCTTCAGCCGACCCTCAGGTACGAGAGAAGTTCCAGGCGGTTGCTGCACGAGGCGCTAGCCGCTGCAGCAGCAGCAGCAGCAGCAGCAGCAGCAGCAGCGGCTGCGGCAACAGCAGCCGCAGCAGCAGAAGCGGGAGCAGCACGAGCAAGAGCGGTCTCTCGTAGCGACGGAGCAACACCATTCTCAGCAGCAGCAGCAGGCACAGGCATTCTCTCCACTGCAAAGGTAGCAGCAGCAGCAGCAACAGCAGCAGCAGCAGCAGCAGCAGCAGCAGCAGCACGAGACCCAATATATTTCATCCCAGTATAATTTTTTTTTTTTATATTTTGTATGCAGGATTTTGTTCTATGGGTGTTTCTCTGAGCCCCTCAAGAGACGGCCGCTTCTTAGCCCTCACCGACGGCTCTGCTCTGCTGCTGCTGGATGCTGCAGCAGCAGCAAACGCAGAGGCAGCGACGCCTCACCGGGGCCAGCTAGCATCGACGGTGGGGTTGCTGCGTGTTGCAGACTGCCCAGCAGTACCTCTTGGGGGCCCCTCTGAGGGGCCCCCTGGGGGGCCCCCCGAGGGGGGCCCCCACCGGGGGGCCCCCACCAACTTGGGTACCAAATACGAATGTATGGGGGAGGCAGAGAAAGCTGCTGCAGCCATTTGTTCTGTGCGCCGCATGCTGAGGGCAACGCACTTCAATCCTCAGTTTAGGAGGTGAGGATGGGGCTGGATGCGCATGCAACAGCAGCAGCAGCAGCAGCTGCTGCTGCTGCTGCTGCTGCATGCGTTGATGCTGGTGCTGCTGGTGTTGCTGAGGCAGCAGATGCTATGGGGAGGGGTGAAGGCTGGGTGCAGCAGACGCCGGGGAGGGAGGGTTGCGGCTGTGCTACTTCTGCTGTTGCTGTTGCTGCAGTCGCTGCTGCTGCTGCTGCTGC
>NW_013574865.1:717-2782 GCF_000499745.2 Eimeria mitis | reverse complement strand
CTGCTGCTGCTGCTGCTGCTGCTGCTGCTGCTGCTGCTGTTGGCGGCGGTGGTGGTGCTGCTGCTGATGGTGGTGGTGCTGCTGCTGCTGTAGTTATTGCTGCTGCTATTGCTGTTGTTGTTATTGCTGCTGCTGCAGGAGTTGCTGCTGCTGCTGCTGCTGCAGGAGTTGCTGCTGCTGCTGCAGGAGTTGCGGCTGCTGTTGCTGCTGCTGCTGCTGCTGTTGCTGCTGCTGTTGCTGCTGCTCCGCATCTTGCACACCTTACTGCTGTTTGATCTACTGCAGCAGCAGCAGCTGCTGCTGTTCCTTCTTCTCCTCCTCCTCTTCCCGCTGCTGCTGCTGCTGCTGCTGCAGCAGCAGCTGTTGCTGCTGCTTCTGCTGCTGCTTTAGCTTTGCTTCTTTAAGGAGTTGTGTGGCTAGTGTGTATACATAGAGAATCTGCATTTGTTTGTTGGTGAGCTGTCTCCATTCTAAAAAGGAGACAGTTGAGAGAGAGAAACCCAAAGAAGAAAGGAGACAATGTTTAATGTTTGTTGCTGCTGTTTGCATGCATGTATTTCTGTAGTAGTGTGAGGGCCCCAATATATCTATAACAGCAAAAGGAGACAGCAGCAGATCTATAGATATACATCCTGCTGCTGCTTCGCTGCTGTGGGGTATTGCTGCAGAAAGGAGACAGTTGGAGACAGCTCGATGCAGCAGCGAAGAGTTTTTTATATTAAACTTTTTTTTATAAAGAGAAACGGAGACAGCACGAGACAGAAAGGAGACAGTTTGTTTATCTAGTATTTTATATATATCTCTTCTCTTTGTATTTATATATATATATAACTGCTGCAGTCTGTATACACTTGCTGCTGATAGCTGCTGCTGCTGCTGCTGCAGCAGATGCATGCAACCCAGCAGCAAACCATCAAACACTCGAATGTCACTCTCCCCGTGCTGCAGCAGCTCCTGCTGCTGCTCCTCCTGCTGCTGCTGCTGCTGCTGCTGCTGCTGCTGCTGCTGCTGCTGCTGCTGTTCTTGTCGTAGACTTAGAGCTGCTGTTATATCCTCGTCTTCCTCCTCTGTCTGCTGCTGCTGCAGCAGCACCTGCTGCTGCTGCTGCTGCTGCTGCTGCTGCTGCTGCTGCTGCTGCTGCTGGTGGGGTATTATAATAAGTTGGTGGTGTATAAGCATAACAGCATAAATAACGTTTGCTGCTTGCTGCTGCTTGAGCTCGTGCATGCGTTTATATATTTCTTTTCCGAGCTGCCTATACACCTGAAACTCCCTAAAAGAAAGAGAAACAAAACCCAGAAAAAGAGAACACAAAGAAAAAGGAGACAGTTCTCCCCTGCTGCTGCTGCTGCTGCTGCTGCTGTTGCTGCTGCTGGTGCTGCTGATGTGCTGCAGCAGCAACCTGCTCAGCTGCTGCAGCAGCCTGGTGTCTCGCCACCGCAGCTGCTGCAGCGCAGCAACAAAAGGAGACAGAGAGACAGCAGAAAGAGAGACAATGTTTACCCGCAGCTGCAGCACAGCAGCACGAATAAACAAATCAGAGACAGCAGCAGGGGGGGCCCCCCTAGATACAGAAGAAAGGAGACAAAGGAGACAATCGATAGGCATGTGGGGGGCCCTTGCTGCTGCCTGCTGCTGCAGCAGCAACCAAAAGGGTTTACTCTTTAGCTGCAAGGAGACAGCTGCTCGTGCGAGGAGAGACAGAGAAAAAGAAGAAAACTGCTGCGGTCGTTGCTGCTGCTGCTGCTGCTGCTGCTTTTGCTTCTGCTGCTGCTGCTGCTGCTGCTGTTGCTGCTGCGGTTGCTGCTGCTGCTGCTGCTGCAGCAGCAGCACCGCTTGTCTTTCTATCAAACGGCAGAAATCCTTGTCTGCTGCTTTTGCTGCAGCAACTGCATGCGCTAGATAAGCAATAGATTGCGGCGTCGCTCTGCTGCTGCTGCTGCTGCTGCTGCTGCTGCTGCTGCTGGTGCTGGTGTGTCTGTCTCCTGCAGCAGAAGAGGAGACAGCTGGTGATGAAGCAATATATTTTAATTTATATTTTGCTGCTTCTCTCAATACAGCATAA
>NW_013574865.1:0-617 GCF_000499745.2 Eimeria mitis | reverse complement strand
ATGCGCTAGATAAGCAATAGATTGCGGCGTCGCTCTGCTGCTGCTGCTGCTGCTGCTGCTGCTGCTGCTGTGTCTGTCTCCTGCAGCAGAAGAGGAGACAGCTGGTGATGAAGGAATATATTTTAATTTATATTTTGCTGCTTCTCTCAATACTGCATACACTCGGGTGTCTGTACACCCCAATTTAAGGAGAGAAGTAGCTAGCTGTTGTATATCTAACAAAGACAGATGTAGTTTATAATTTATATATTTATTTTTTTCTTTGTCTTTGTCTTTGTCTTTGTCTTTGTGTTTATATGTTGCTGCTGCTGCTGCTGCTGCTGCTGTTATAGATGCTCTATACAAAACCTCATCAGCAAGCGCATGCAACAGAGAGCTGCCTATACACCCCAATCTAGAGAGAGAAACAGCAAAGACAGCCAGCTCTTTTCCTTTATAAAGACAAAGACAAGCGGGAGAATATATATTTACACAAGACAGCAACTCCCTGCTGCAGACACCCCACACAGACAGCGCATGCAGCAGCAAAGACAAATGCTGAGGTGTATATGCACGTATGTTCTCCGTTGCCTGTATACACACACACACACACACACATATATATATATATATATATA
>NW_013574864.1:2755-2963 GCF_000499745.2 Eimeria mitis | reverse complement strand
ACCAGCCAAAGAGGTAGGATGGGCCCCGAACGTCGCTGGCTACGGCGATGAGCCGTTTGGGGGAAGAAGGGCCGCCAGCTGCGCTCGAGAGAAACCTGCAACCAAACCCTAAACCCTAAACCCTAAACCCTAGACCCTAAACCCTAAACCCTAAACCCTATTTGTAATCGTAAACCCTAGAACGCGGCTACCACAGATGCATGCTGAA
>NW_013574864.1:2249-2600 GCF_000499745.2 Eimeria mitis | reverse complement strand
GATCTGCTGCGACAGCGGCGCCTCTTCTCCTCGCCACCGCCACACAGACAAACTGCCGCCGCCCCCACAGCAAACAACCTACGAACAAAAGAAACAAATAAACCCTTAGGGTTTAGGGTTTAGGGTTTAGGGTTTAGGGTTTGGGGTTCAAGGGTATACAGTAACCATAAGAAAAAGCAGCAGAGAACACGCCGAGAGAAAAAACAAACGCAAACCCTTATACATCTCCACTCATGCACTTAGAGGTCTAGGGTTTAGGGTTTAGGGTTTAGGGTTTGGGGTTTAGGGTTTGGGGTTTAGGGTTTACAAGCTCGGAGTCATCGCTCATTGAAACATCTTTTATGTCGCCTT
>NW_013574864.1:1812-2173 GCF_000499745.2 Eimeria mitis | reverse complement strand
TGCTGAGCCCTTTCCCCGCTGCTCGTCGACCATCAGCCTCCACACGCTGCAGCAGCAACAACAGCAGCAGCAGCAGCAACAGCAGGTGCATCAGCAGCAGCAGCAGCATGTGCAGCAGCAGCAGCAGCAGCAGCAAGTGCAGCAGCAGCAGCAGCAGCAGCAGCAGCAGGTGTTGCATTCTGCTCTGCCTCAGTACAAGAACCAAAAGTAACAATAAAAGAATAAAAATAAGAATAAAAACAACAAAAAAAACAACAAAAAAACAAAATATAAAAATAAAAACAAAAAGAAAAAAAATAAAAATAAGAATAATAACAACAAAAAAACAAAAAAAAATATAAAAATAAAAAAAAAAATAAAT
>NW_013574864.1:1259-1712 GCF_000499745.2 Eimeria mitis | reverse complement strand
AGGTGTTGCATTCTGCTCTGCCTCAGTACAAGAACCAAAAGTAACAATAAAAGAATAAAAATAAGAATAACAAAAACAAAAAACAACAAAAAAACAAAATATAAAAATAAAAACAAAAAGAAAAAAAAATAAAAATAAAAATAAGAATAATAACAACAAAAAAACAAAAAAATAAAATATAAAAATAAAAAAAATAAAATAAAAAAAAATAAAATCACCAAATTATTTTATCTTCGCCGCCAGCAACAACATATTCCCCTGAAGGAGAGAACCGCGCCACTATCTGCATACAAACAAAAAAAAAAAATAAAATAAATAAATAAAACAAATAAATAAAATAAATAAATAAATTAAATAAATAAATTAAATAAATAAATAATTAAATTTAATTAAATTATTAAACACGCTGAGTTCTGTCTTCTTCTCTCCTCTTTCTGTTCTATGGCGCCTCGA
>NW_013574864.1:665-1159 GCF_000499745.2 Eimeria mitis | reverse complement strand
ATTTTATCTTCGCCGCCAGCAACAACATATTCCCCTGAAGGAGAGAACCGCGCCACTATCTGCATACAAAAAAAACAAAAAAATAAAATAAATAAATAAAATAAATAAATAAATTAAATAAATAAATTAAATAAATAAATAATTAAATTTAATTAAATCATTAAACACGCTGAATGCTGTCTTCTTATCTCCTCTTTCTGTTCTATGGCCCCTCGTTACTGCTGCAGCAGCAGCAGTCGTTGCTGCAGCAGCAACAGCTGCAGCAGCAGCTGTTGCAGCAGCAGCAGCTGTTGCAGCAGCAACAGCAGCAGCAGCAGCAGCAGCAGATACTCACCAGGCGTTTTCTTGTTTCTTCCTTGCCGAAGCGATGAACCACCCGCAAGCTGCATATACACCCCAAGCCCGCATGCATATACAGCGAGAGAAACCCTTAAAATTATTTTTTATATAAACCCTAAACCCCCCAAAAAAACTGAAATAAAGAAGAAATAAAA
>NW_013574864.1:0-565 GCF_000499745.2 Eimeria mitis | reverse complement strand
AGGCGTTTTCTTGTTTCTTCCTTGCCGAAGCGATGAACCACCCGCAAGCTGCATATACACCCCAAGCCCGGATGCATATACAGCGAGAGAAACCCTTAAAATTATTTTTTATATAAACCCTAAACCCCCAAAAAAAACTGAAATAAAGAAGAAATAAATGAAATCAGAATTGAGGTGTATGTACAGATACCCTGGAGAAGCAGAAACGAGAGGAGAAATGAAACTAACCACACACAAACCCTAAACCCTAAACCCTAAACCCTAAACCCTTTTTTTTTCTTACCCGCACTCTGCGTCCATCTTAATAAGGACACATTCTTTTTCGCTGCAGCCCAGGAAGAGGCCGACCTGAAGGTTGAGATAAATAAAAGACAAAACTCGCCGCTCTGACGAAATAAAATAAAAACAAACAAAAAAGGGTTTAGGGTTTAGGGTTTAGGGTTTAGCAAGCCTAAACCCTAAACCCTAAACCCTAGGCTCCCAATACCAGCTGGCCGCCTCCACGACTCCCCTTATAAAGCTGCTGTTCAGAATCCCCCTAAACCAAAATATATATATATATATA
>NW_013574863.1:2062-2493 GCF_000499745.2 Eimeria mitis | reverse complement strand
CCTAAACCCTAAACCCTAAACCCCAAACCCTAAACCCTAAACCCTAAACCCTAAACCCTAAACCCTCACCGACGATCCAGATGACGGAGGCTAGGTCCGCCCCCGTTACTCTGGGGCCGTACTTCTCCACCGCATCAACCACTTTGTCGATCATCTGCAAACCCTAAACCCTAAACCCTAAACCCTAAACCCTAAACCCTAAACCCTAAACCCTAAACCCTAGAGTATGCGTATCGTTGTTTTTTGTTTGTCTTTCAGATGGTTGCCATTCGCTTGCTCATTGCTGCCGTTCAGCGGAAACCCTAAACCCTAAACCCTAAACCCTTAAAACCCTAAACCCTAAACCCTAAACCCTTAAAACCCTAAACCCTAAACCCTAAACCCTTAAACCCCTAAAGCCTAAAGCCTAAACCCTAAACCCTAAACCCTTA
>NW_013574863.1:1791-1994 GCF_000499745.2 Eimeria mitis | reverse complement strand
ATCTCTGAAGACGCCGAAAGCCGCACAAATAACGAAATCTATTTCATACTCAAGAAGAGACAAAACCTTAAACACAAAAACACAAACCCTAAACCCTAAACCCTAAACCCTAAACCCTAAACCCTAAACCCTTAATCTGTAAAGGTAAAGACAGGAACAAACAAAACAAAAAAAAATAAAATTAAATTAAAATAATTTAAAAC
>NW_013574863.1:1501-1691 GCF_000499745.2 Eimeria mitis | reverse complement strand
ATCTCTGAAGACGCCGAAAGCCGCACAAATAACGAAATCTATTTCATACTCAAGAAGAGACAAAACCTTACACACAAAAACACAAACCCTAAACCCTAAACCCTAAACCCTAAACCCTAAACCCTAATCTGTAAAGGTAAAGACAGGAACAAACAAAAAAAAATTAAATTAAATTAAAATAATTTAAAAT
>NW_013574863.1:1078-1401 GCF_000499745.2 Eimeria mitis | reverse complement strand
ACCACTTTGTCGATCATCTGCAAACCCTAAACCCTAAACCCTAAACCCTAAACCCTAAACCCTAAACCCTCAACCCTAAACCCTAGAGTATGCGTATCGTTGTTTTTTGTTTGTCTTTCAAATGGCTGCCATTCGCTTGCTCATTGCTGCCGTTCAGCGGAAACCCTAAACCCTAAACCCTAAACCCTTAAAACTCTAAACCCTAAACCCTAAACCCTCAAAACCCTAAACCCTAAACCCTAAACCCTTAAAACCCTAAACCCTAAACCCTAAACCCTAAACCCTAAACCCTAAACCCTTGCCTCTCTGTGTGTCCTGAGGAT
>NW_013574862.1:284-2694 GCF_000499745.2 Eimeria mitis | reverse complement strand
TCATTGGAGATACCTCACCACCCCCGAACAAGAAAATTCTAGCCAGCTGACGAGCCAGCAAAAGCTGTGCAAATCGCTGAGCAGTGTTAGTGCACTGGCACGTAGCAAGAACGTACAGCGGGCATTTTTTACGATGCACAGAAAGAAGCCTTCTTTGACCCTAAAGATAAATGGAACCCTCTCCGACCACTACCGTCAAGCAACTGCCGTCAATTGTGAGCTAGACGGTGCCCCTGAAAGCTCCACAGTGTCGTGTACCCCTTACACGTAAATGCAACTGTGCTTCACAGATCTGCCTCCAATTGCTCGGAAGCAGCTAAACCAGCAGACGAGCTGCAGGAAAAGCAGCAAACGATAGCGCTTTGCTATACAATATGCCTGCATTGAACCCGCAGCATGCAGTCGCTGCAGGCAAAGCATAGATTCACCTTATCGTGTTCGCTACACGAGCACGGCGATACTGCCGCCTGAAAGGCAAATCTGAGTGCAAGTAGCTTAGTCCCGCGCTTTCTGCATGGATTCCACAAGGCGTTTGGTAAGCATGCGAACGTAATCATTAAGGGCACGGTGAGGCTGCATACTAATGTGAAGAGCTGGCAGAAACAATCTCTGTACGACGTTCAAAACGCGAAGAAAAGCGACGAGTGGGTTAGCCCATTGCGTCAAGCATGCTTTTCAGACAGTGTTACGAGCTATTGAAAAAATTAAATGGCACACCGCAGAGATACCTGCCGCGCAGCTGTCGCCTCTAACGACAACAGCGTATCTGGCTTACCCCACACACCCATCTACATGGACGCCAGCATTTCACAACCTGCGAAGCAGATCATGAGTCCCACACGTAAAAAAAAAGTGATCCATAGCATTGTAAATCGGTAAGTCCTTTCCCCACATACTTGCCCACGTTCAAACGACGCAGGCCATAAAATCAGCTCCGGCTTCTTCAACAGGAATGATCACCTGCGGCGACGAGAACCACCAGAAGTTGGCGCTTAATGTTCGTTTCTAACCCTCCTGCAAACGGATCCTTGCGCTGCCATAATTGGGGACAAACAGGCACTAAGGACCTCTGAACAGGCTTCTCAGTAGCATGTGACGCAGGCGCTGCGTACTTTGGCAGGGGCACGCAGGTGAGCCAGCGAAGCAGCTACACCGTATTCATTACGGCGATCACGCTGGGAAGATAAAAGCTGCAAAGCATGCTGTACAACGCCAAGCTTGGCAGCCGCCACTAACGCTCCGCAGAACGCGCTTCCCTCATCCGAGTGTTTGAGCTACATTCAACATCATTGCCTGGACGTCGTATCCACGCACCATCTAAACGAACATGTATCCTGCGTTGGCCGGCTCACCTTCATTGCCGCAGTTCGTTTAGGGCGTGCCCTGTAAACCTGTAAGCCACTTCTTTACAGAATGCCATCCCATGACGCCTGTGCCCACTAGCACCACTGGCGAGCATGCTCACATGCAAAACAATAGAAAAGCACAACGCAACGCCGCGTTACTTGCAGGTTGCGCGACATCGTGCAGCAACGATACGGCACACGCTTTCCTACCGAATCACGCTCTCCGCTTCTTGTACCATTGGAGATTAACCGCTACACAAAATAGACTTTGCGTTGGGTGAAGCACAATCATCCGCGGCAACATCCAGAAGCATGTGGGTATCAAGAATTGCCAGTAGCCTGGATCTGCACGCCTTGCTGAGAAAGAGCAGCCAAAATGACAGCGGACAAATATGTTTGCNGCCAGTAGCCTGGATCTGCACGCCTTGCTGAGAAAGAGCAGCCAAAATGACAGCGGACAAATATGTTTGCACATTCGCAGCTGCTTGAGCTTGAGTTGTTGATCAAACGTATTCCCCTGTGATGCAGATATCAGGGAGGCGCAGTCTGGGTGAAGTACTGCCTTAGGAGGCTTGTGTGAACGACGAGCGCAATCCGAAACCAAGGAAAATGTCGCAGAGCGGTGCGATTCCTGTGTATTTCCGACGCACACTTCAACTCGCCCCTCATCGTGTCATTCCACTGCTTACATCCTGAAATGGCAAATAAATAGCTTCTGCATGTAGGTGAAATATTCTTGCGCATTTGCTTTGCTTGCATTCGACAGCGTAGCTACGTTCCCGTAGATCGACTAGAGCTCGCAGATCTGTGTCATTCTTCACTGCCAACTTTACTCGCCAATGTAGCAGCACGCTGTGCCGGAACCGTTCCATCTGCTGCATCCGCAGAGGCACGTTGCTGCAGCTTAGACTGCCAGCAACCCTAATTCTTAATAATTAAAAAACAGTTGACGTGTACCTGTTGATGTGTAGAGCTATGGCAGAGCTTGCTGCATCAGAATATATATATATATATATATATATATATATATATATATATATATATATATATATATATATATATAT
>NW_013574862.1:0-222 GCF_000499745.2 Eimeria mitis | reverse complement strand
CCACCAGCTCGTAGCCCTAGATAGGTTGCCCTACGTTGTTCCCCATGCACGGCCAAGCAAGGGTCTCCTTCCTTACTCTTGTCCTTCCAACCTGAACTCTTATCGAAGCAGATGTCCGTCGAATGTGCGCAAATCACGTACCCCGCCGCTTTGTTGGGGCTTGGAAAATGCGCACAATCTTTGTTTCCATAGAAACCACACCAATGCACAATATCGCTGCAT
>NW_013574861.1:13174-13338 GCF_000499745.2 Eimeria mitis | reverse complement strand
ATATATATATATATATATATATATATATATATATATATATATATATATATATATAAACATATAAATATATTTATATATTTATATATATAAATATATATATATATATATACATACTTATATCTATATTGTGTATAAGTATATATGAAGCAGAGTTTATAGAATTT
>NW_013574861.1:12830-13074 GCF_000499745.2 Eimeria mitis | reverse complement strand
GTAACGGGAGAAGTATAAAGATAAACAGAAGTAGCTAGCTGCCTGGCTGCTGCTGCTGCTGCTGCTGCTGCTGCTGCTGCTGCTGCTGCTGTTGCTGCTGTTGCTGTTGCTATTGCTGCTGCTGCTATTGCTGTTGCTGTTGCTATTGCTGCTGCTGCTATTGCTGCTGCTGCTGTTGCTGCTGCTAGCTCTGCAACGTCTGTCTTTAGCTACCATCCTAATCTGAGCAGCAGCAGCAGCAGCA
>NW_013574861.1:12282-12730 GCF_000499745.2 Eimeria mitis | reverse complement strand
GTAACGGGAGAAGTATAAAGATAAACAGAAGTAGCTAGCTGCCTGGCTGCTGCTGCTGCTGCTGCTGCTGTTGTTGCTGTTGCTGCTGTTGCTGCTGCAGTTGCTGCTGCTGCTGATTCTGTTCTACAACGTCTATCTTTAGCTACCATCCTACTCTGAGCAGCAGCAGCAGCAGCAGCAGCTGTTGCTGCTGCTGCTGCTGCTGCAGATACGGCAACTGCAGCAAGCGCTGCATGCAACACTAGACAAGAGAATTGAAACTCGTGCTGCTGCTGCTGCTGCTGCTGCTGCTGCTGCAGCAATTCCCATTTTGGTGTTTGCTGCTGCAGCTCATGTGCTGCAGTTTTTGTTTTGCTTTCGCTGCAGCAGCAGCAGCAGCTGCTGCTGCTGCTGCTGTGCTGCTGCAGCTGAAGCAGCAGCAGCTGCTGCTGCACCCGCTGCAACAGCA
>NW_013574861.1:11196-11336 GCF_000499745.2 Eimeria mitis | reverse complement strand
TGTCTTCCGCCTGCTGCAGCGACAGCTCGCTGTCTTGTATAGATTCGTCTTCTGTTTCTATCTCTTCTTCGTCATGCTGCTGCTGCTGCTGCTGCTGCTGCTGCTCCTGCTGCTGCTGCTGCTGCTGCTGCTCATCGTCA
>NW_013574861.1:10232-11096 GCF_000499745.2 Eimeria mitis | reverse complement strand
TCATTCAGGTGCTGCTGCTCGTCCTGCTGCTGTTCATCGTGGTGCTGCTGCTGCTCTTGCTGCTGCTGCTGCTCATGCTGCTGCTGCTGCTCTTGCTGCTGCTGCTGCTCCTCGTCATCCTGCTGCTGCTCCTGATGTTCTTCCTCCTGCTGCTGCTGCTCTTCCTGCTGCTGTTCTTCGTGCTGCTCTTCTTCATCCTGCTGCTGCTGCTGCTGCTGCTGCTGCTGCTGCTCGTCAGCAGCAGCAGCAGCAGCATCTGCTGCTATGTCTTCAGCAGCATCCTGTGGGGTGTCTTCCGCCTGCTGCAGCGACAGCTCGCTGTCTTGTATAGATTCTTCTTCTGTTTCTATCTCTTCTTCTTCATGCTGCTGCTGCTGCTGCTGCTGCTGCTGCTGCTGCTGCTGCTCATCGTCTTCCTGCTGCTGCTCCTCGTCCTCGTGCTGCTCCTGCTGCGGCTGAGGCGAATCCTCACCAGTTTCACTCTCTTGCTGCTGCTGCTGCTGCTGTTGCTGCTGCTGCTGCTGCTGCTCATCGGGGGCTGCATGCTGCTGTTCTGGCGCTACCGTACCAGCAGCAACAGCAGCAGCAGCAGCATGCACAGCAGCAGCTGCTGCTCTTGCTGCTGCAGCAGCACCCACATCGCTTGCCTGCTCTCGCTTTAGCATCTTCCCTGGTCTCTGCTGCTGCTGCTGCTGCTGCTGCTGCTGCAGCTGCTGCTCATGCATACGTTTGGATATTACTGGGCTTGCTTGCTGCTGCTGTTCCTGCTGCTGCTGCTGCTGCTGCTGCTGTTCGTGCTGCTGCAGCAGGAGCAGCACAGAGGCGTCCTCCGAGCCTTGCCCCTCGATAAGCTGCTGCTGTCGC
>NW_013574861.1:8922-10132 GCF_000499745.2 Eimeria mitis | reverse complement strand
CCTGCTGCTGCTCCTCGTCCTCGTGCTGCTCCTGCTGCGGCTGAGGCGAATCCTCACCAGTTTCACTCTCCTGCTGCTGCTGCTGCTGCTGCTGCTGTTGCTGCTGCTGCTGCTCATCGGGGGCTGCATGTTGCTGTTCTGGCGCTACCGTAGCAGCAGCAACAGCAGCAGCAGCAGCATGCACAGCAGCAGCTGCTGCTCTTGCTGCTGCAGCAGCACCCACATCGCTTGCCTGCTCTCGCTTTAGCATCTTCCCTGGTCTCTGCTGCTGCTGCTGCTGCTGCTGCTGCTGCTGCAGCTGCTGCTCATGCATGCGTTTGGATATTACTGGGCTTGCTTGCTGCTGCTGTTCCTGCTGCTGCTGCTGCTGCTGCTGTTCGTGCTGCTGCAGCAGGAGCAGCACAGAAGCATCCTCCGAGCCTTGCCCCTCGATAAGCTGCTGCTGTCGCTGCTGCAGTTGCTGCAGCTGCTGCAGCTGCTGCAGCTGTTGCTGCTGCTGCTGCTGCTGCTGCTGAGCCTTTCTGAGCTCGTCTTTTGTGCGGCGCAGCTGCGACAGCAAATGGTGCTGCTCTAGCTCTGCTGCAGCAGCCTGCTGCTGCAGCAGCAGCTGCTGCTCCCCCAGCTGCTTCTGTAGGACTTGGTTTTCTTCTGTCTGCTGCTGCAGCAGCTTCCTGACGGCGGTGAGCTCCTTGTCTTGCTGCTGCTTCAGCTGCTGCAGCATCCCTATCTCTTGGTGAGCAGCAGCAGCAGCAGCATCCTTCAATGCTTGCTTCCTCCCCTCATCCTGTGCTGCTGCTGCTGCTGTCTTCACTGCATGCAGAGCCTGCTGCGCTGCAGCACAAGAGACAACCCCAACCCTGACGACGCGGCCGACAGCAGCAGCAACTTCTGGTGTTAGTGCTGCTGCTGCTGCTGCTGCTGCTGCTGTTCCTTGCTGCTGCTGCTGCTGCCCTAGACGGGAACGCAGCATCTCATTTGATTTACGCTCACGCAGCAGCTCCTCTTGTATCTGCTGCAGCTGCTGCTTTGCTGCTGCTGTCTGCTGCTGCAGCTGCTGCACCTGCTGCTGCTGCTGCTGCAGCTGCTGCACTTGCTGCTGCAGCTGCTGCTTCTCAGATGTGCTGCTGCTCACGTCTTGCTGCAGCTTCGATACCGTACCCTCCAGCTCCGTCCTCTTCGCTTCACTCTCCTGCAGCAGCAGCAGCAGCAG
>NW_013574861.1:8284-8822 GCF_000499745.2 Eimeria mitis | reverse complement strand
ATGCAGAGCCTGCTGCGCTGCAGCACAAGAGACAACCCCAACCCTGACGACGCGGCCGACAGCAGCAGCAGCAGCAGCAACAAGCCCATTAGCAGCAGCAGCAGCGAGAGCAAGCATAGCAGCAGCAGCAGCGCGAGCAAGCTTAGCAGCAGCAGCAGAAGTAGATAAAATATATACGGCATCAGCAGCAGCAGCAGCAACAACAGCAGCAGCAACAGCAGCAGCAGCAGCAGCAGCAGCAGCATTACCTTGAGAGCTGCTGCTTCCTTTTGTCTTTCAGAGAGCAGCTGCTGCAGCCTATGCACGAACCGTGTCTTCTCCTGCCGCAGCTGCTCGAGCTCCCCTCTATCCACCTGCAGCAGCAGCAGCAGCAGCAGCAGCAGCAGCAGCAGCAAGAGCAGCAGCAGCAGAAACAAAAGCAGCGGCAGCAAGGCTTGGATTGGCAACGACTACGCATGCAGCAGCAGCACAACCAACAGCAGATACACCCGAAACAGCTGCAGCAGCACTATATCAGCAGCAGCAGCAGCAGCAGCAA
>NW_013574861.1:7486-8184 GCF_000499745.2 Eimeria mitis | reverse complement strand
GCTCCCCTCTATCCACCTGCAGCAGCAGCAGCAGCAGCAGCAGCAGCAGCAGCAGCAAGAGCAGCAGCAGAGACAAAGGCAGCAGCAGAAAGATTTGGATTGGCAACCAACAGCAGATACACCCGAAACAGCTGCAGCAGCACTATATCAGCAGCAGCAGCAGCAGCAGCAGCAGCAGCAACAGCAGCAGCAGCAGCAGCAGCAGCAGCAGCAATTACCCCTTCGAATCGTTTGAGTACATTATGATAGTTATTTTTCCACTCCTTTGCCTGCTGCTCTGCTGCTTTCTGCTGCCGCTGCTGCTCCTCAAGTGCTGCTTGCTGCTGCCGCACACGCAGCTGCAGCGGCTGCTGCTGCTGCTGCAGCTCCTGCAGCTGCTGCTGCTGCTGCTGCAGCCTCTCTTGCGCTGTCTTCAACTCCTGCAACAAAAAAAAACAACAGGCAATAGCTGCTGCTGCTGCTGCTGCTGCTGCTGCTGCTGCAGCGGTTGCTGCTGCTGCAGCAAATGCTGCACATGTATAGGGGCACAGAGTAAACAGAGAAAGAGAGAGAAGAGAAGACAAAAAAAACAAATAAAGAAAGAAAAGAGACAAACAAAAAACAAATAAAGAGAAGGAAAGAAGATATATACACAAAAACAAAAAACAAAAAACAAACAAAAAACAAAAAAAAGAAACAGAGAGAGACAGGAGCAGACA
>NW_013574861.1:6144-6580 GCF_000499745.2 Eimeria mitis | reverse complement strand
ATATATATATATATATATATATATATATATATATATATATATATATATATATATATATATATATCTACATCTATCTATCTATAAATAAGCAAACAAACAACTATAAATAAATAAATAAATAAATAAATAAATAAATAAATAAATAAATATATTTATTTATTTATTTATTTTATTTAGGTGAATGGGTTTTACTCTGTGTTTGAGGAGACAAAAACAACAAGCGGAGAAGACGATACCCCCATAGATTATATGCAGCTGCTGCAGCACGCTCTAGATGGGGGCCTCCCTCTCTTTGGGTATTTATTTTTATTTATTTTTATTTATTTTTATTTATTTTTATTTATTTTTATTTATTTTTATTTTTTTGTTTTTGTTTTTTTTGTTTTTCTGTTTTTTTCGGTCTTAGTTTGGCTCTTTTATCTCTTCTAGATTCTCT
>NW_013574861.1:289-5218 GCF_000499745.2 Eimeria mitis | reverse complement strand
GCAGGATGCATCGGCCCCATTCAGGTATTTATTATTTTATTAATTTACTATTTTTATTTTTATTTTTATTTTATTATTATTTATTTATTATTATTATATTTATTTGTTTATATATATACAAACAGAAAAAACAAAAAATATATATACAGAGCCCAAGCTACAGCAGGATACTCCACCTTTTATGTATTTATTGTTTATTAATTTTTTTTTATTTTTATTTATTTATATAATTATTAGTTTAATTATAATTATAAATATAAATAAATAAATAAATAAATAAATAAATAAAAATTATATAAATATAAGTAGTAATAAAAAATAATTATAATAAGCAAACCCAAACTACAACGAAATGTATTTATTTTATATATTATTTGTTTAGTTTTACTCTTGTTTTTTTAATAGTTATAATATAAATAATAATTATATTTATATTTATATTTATATTTTTATTTATATTTATATTTATATTTATATTTTATATTTATATTTATATTTATATTTATACTTATATTTTTATTTATATTTATATTTATATTTATAAATAATAGTAATAGTAAAATACTACACCCTTCATCTGCTGTACTCTGTCTTATATTAATTAAAATTATTATAATTATAATTATACTAATATAAATAAAAAATATAATAAAAATATTATAAATAATAATAATAATAATAATATATATAATATTAATAATAATTTTTATTATAATAAATAACAGCAACACGATACCCTTTATATTCTCTTTTTTATAAATTTTAATTATAATAATAATTATAAAAATATTAATTAATAATAATATTATTATGTAGTAATAATAATTATTATTAGTAGTAATGATAGTAATAGTATATAATAGTAATTATTATTATAATAATAATATATAAAAATAATTATTATTATTAGTAATAATAATAATAATAGTGATATTATATAATAGAAATAAAAACTATTACTAGTAAATAATAATAGTACTAATAATATATAATCATATATTATATATATATATATATATATATATATATATATATATATATATATAATAGTATATGATAGTAGTAATCCTTTTTATTTATAATGATAATAATATTATATAATAATTATAAAAGTAAAAGAAATAATAATAAGAATATAAAATGATTATAATAGTAATACTAAGATAATAATATATAAAAATAAAAAAAATAAAAAAAATAAAAATAATAAAAATAATAAAAATAAAAGTAATAATAATACTAAACCCTAAACCCCCAGAAGATACACTACCCTTCAGGCGAGGATTTTTTAATTAATAAATTAAAAAAAATATAAAAAAATAAATAAAAATAAATAAATAATAAAAGTAAATAAAAATAATAAATAGTAGTAATATTAAATAGTAATTATACATAAAAAAAATAATATTAAATTGTGATGATAGTAATAATAAATAATGATTATAAATAATAAAATAATAAATATTTTTTATAGTAGTAATAATAATAAAATAATAATAGTAATAATAAATAACAATACTAATAGTAATAATAATAAAAATAAATAATAATAATAATAATAATAAATTTAGTAATAGTAATAAAAATAAAAATAAATAATTATAATAGTAATAGTAAATATAGTAGTAGTAATAATAATAAAAATAAATTATGATAGTAGTAATAATAAATAATTGTAGTAATAATAATAATAATAATAAAAATAAATAATAATAACAATACAAAAAATATAAAAAAATAATAGTAATAGTGAAATAGTAATAATAATAAATAGTAATAAGGTTTAGTAGTAATAATATTAAATAATAATAAATAATAAATAATAAAAACAAATAATAGTAATATTAATAAATAATAATAATAAAAAATAATAATAATGATAAATAAAAAAAATAATAAATAATAATAAATAATAATAATAGTAATATTTGTAAGTAATAATAATAAATAAATAATATTAATAGTAAAGAGTAAATATAATAAATAATATTAATAATAAATAATAGTAATTAGTAGCAATAACAATAAATAGTAATAATTTTTATTATTTTATTTTTATATAATAAAAATAATAAATTATAATAATAATAAATAATAATAAATATAATAATAATAATAATAGTAATAGTAAATAATAAAAGTAATAATATTATTATAATAATAAACAATAATTATAATAAATAATAAGTGTACAGATTATAATAATAAATAATAGTAATATTAAATGATTATAAAAATAATAAATAAAAATAATAATAAATAAAAATAATAATAAATAAAAATAAGAATAATAAATAGTAATAATAATAGTAATAATAAAAATAAATAGTAATAGTAATAAAAATAAAATAAAACTAAAAATAATAATTAGTAGTATATAAAAATATAAAATATTTTAATCTAATAGTAAGTATGAATAACTATAATAAATAAAAGTAATAATAATAATAAATATAAGTAATAATAATAATAATATAATAATAACATAATAAGAAGATAGTAATAAAATAATAATAATATAATGATACTAATAATAATAGTAATAAAAAATAAATAAATAGTAATGGTAATAGTATATAATAATAATAAATAAATATAAATAATAATAATAAAAATAAATATAAATAATATTATTATAAAAATAAAACTAAAAATAATTATTATAATATAAAAAGATAATAATAACTGTAGTAACAGTAATATGCTTAATCTATAATAATAAATAATAATAAATAATAATAAATAATAATAAATAATAGTAAATAATAAGTAATAATAAATAATAAGTAATAAGTAATAATAAATAATAATCAATAATAATAAATAATAATAATCAATAATAAATAATAATAAATAATAATAAATAATAACAAATAATAGTAAATAATAAAAACTAATAATAAGTAATAATAAATAATAATAAATAATAATAAATAATAATAAATAATAATAAATAATAATAAATAATAATAGGTAATGATAAATTGTAGTAAAGAATAATAAATAGTAATAGATAAGAACAAATAATAATAAACAATAATAAAAAATAAGTAATAATAAGTAAAAATAAATAATAATAAATAATAATAAAAAATAATAAATAATAACAAATAGTAATAAATAGTAATAAATAGTAATAAATAATAATAAATAATAATAAGTAATAATAAATAGTAATAAATAATAATAAATAGTAATAAATAATAATAAATAGTAATAAATAATAAATAATAATAATAATAATAATAGTAGATATAATAATAATAATAATAATATTAGTAGTAGTAAATAATAATAAATAATAATTAGTAAGAAATAAAAAAAATAAATAATGATAGAACTAGTAAAAAGTAATAAATAATAATAAAAGTAATAAATAATAATAAAAGAATAAAAATAAATATTTGTGTATAATAAATATATAATAAATATTAATAATAATAATAATAAATAATATATAAATAAATAATAAAAATAATAAAAACAAGCTACAGTAAATACTAATAAATAATAACTAATAAAACTAGTAAATTGTAATATATAATTATAAAGATAATAATAATAAATAATAATAAATAATAATAAATAATAAATAATAAATAATAATAATAATAATAAATAATAGAAATAATAAATAATAATGATAGTAGTAAAAAATAATAAAAAATAGAAAAATAATAATAAATAGTAACAAACTATAAAAATAATAAAATGTAACTTATTATTATTTGTTACTATTAAAAAGTAATAATAAATAATAAATAAATAATAATAAATAAGAATACTAAATAATAAAAATAAAAATAAATAATAAATAGTAAAAATAAATAATTATAGTGCGTAATACTATATAATAATATAATAATATTAATATATTGTTATTATAAAATAATAATATTATATTATATATATAATATTATATAAAAGTAATAGTAAATAGTAGTAATATAAATATTTATATTAACTTATAACAATAATATTAAATAGTAATAAGAGAAAAAGTAAATTATATAAATAAATAAAATAAAAATAATAATTATAATAAGTAATAAAAGAATAATTAAAATATTAATAATAAAATAATAAAATAATAAAATAAAAATATTTATATATAATAGTGATGATAGTATACTATTAAATAAAAGTAAATAATAAAATAATAAAATAAAAATAATAAAATAATAAAATAAAAATAATAACTAATAAGATAATAGTAATAATAAAAGTAACAATATTATAATAATAGTAATAATAAACAAAATAATAATAAACCCTAAACCCTAAACCCTAAACCCTAAACCCTAAAGTAATGATAAAATTTAAGCTGCAAACGAATACAACCATTTGCTTTTGAGGGTTTAGGGTTTAGGGTTTATAGTTGAGGGTTTAGGGTTTAGGGTTTAGGGTTTATAGTTGAGGGTTTAGGGTGTAGGGTTTAGGGTTTATAGTTGAGGGTTTAGGGTTTAGGGTTTAGGGTTTAGGGTTTGTGTGTACAGTGAGGAGTATTTCAAGGAGTTGATAGGAAGAAAGAAAAAACTAAAAGATATAAAAAAAGAAGAAGAAGAGAAAAAAGAAGAAGAGAAAAAAGAAGAAGGTGTAGGAGCTGGAGCAGCAACTGCTGCTGCTCCTTCTTTGCTGCTTGCTGCTGCTGCTGCTGCTGCTGCTGCTGCTGCCTTTATGATATAAACTGCTGCAGCAGATGCAGCAGCAGCAGCAGCAGCAGCAGAAACAGCAGCAACTGCAGCAGCAAATACAAAAAGATATATACAGCAGCAGCAGCAAAAGAAGCAGCAGCAGCAGCAGCAAGAGAAGAAACAGCAGCAGCAATAGGAGGAGAGACAAACAAAACAACAAAATAAAAAAACAAACAAAAAATATAAACAAAAAAACAAAATACAAACACAAAACAAAATATACAAAAAAATCAAA
>NW_013574861.1:0-254 GCF_000499745.2 Eimeria mitis | reverse complement strand
AAAAAAAAAAAAAAAAAAAAAAAAAAAAAAAAAAAAAAAAAAAAAAAAAAAAAAAAAAAAAACAGTTGCTAGCTAGAGCTCTTCAAGTCCTTTGTATATATTTATGTATGTAGCGTATCTATATATAGTGTATATAAATATATATATATAGTATATATATATAATATGTATATAATATAATGTATATATATATATATAATATATATATATTAATTAGTGTGCATGTGTGTACGTTATATGTATAGAGGATCTCT
>NW_013574860.1:1346-2697 GCF_000499745.2 Eimeria mitis | reverse complement strand
TCCTCCTATGTGTGAGGCAGCAGGCGATCGATGAACGGGGGTGGTTGTTCGCCAGGTGTTGGGAAACTGTGTAGCAACGAAGGGAACGATGGGAAACTCTAGTATTTCAGTTGTTATGGTTAATAATGGAGGCGTGTGTATAATTTGGGGGTCTCAAAAAGAAGGTGGCCAGTGGAAAGCAGGAAGGAAAGCGGACTGCATCGCTCATGGTTTGTTGCCCACGCCTAACTCGATCCCTCACCCCATTCCTCTGTACCGACAGTGAAATATTGAATATCATGAGGGGCTAGAACAAAATACACCTGGTGGAACCTATTTATTGGCTTCGGAATGTGAAGGACGGCTGGGGAAACTGGCTAATGCCGTCGCAGGCTTTTGCGCACCGGCGCGATCCAGTCTCCATAGATGATTTGCCCCAAAATATTGTCCTGGCGCCCCGCGAACCCAGTCATACGTGCTCCAATAAATGGATATATGAGGCATGCACTGGCTGATTAAGAGTTACTGCTCGCGCTTTTGGTAACCCACCAATGGGTAAGTGCGCAACGCCCATACATACAATGAGTGACTACACCTGTTTTGGGATACTACAGTTTATGGAGTTGTTGTTGCCTCCACTGGTTGCGTACTCCCCTTCCCGTATTAGCACTTCAGTGCGAAAGTAATATTTCGGTGGTATATCCAGACCCTACATTCCGGGCCAAAACTCCCTGCACAACTGCTTAACGAGTTCACTTGTTTCCGCTTTACTCTGATGAAGAATTCAGCGCTCAATAGGAGCTGAAACCATGTTCCATATCATGTGGAATTGTGGTACGTAAGAGATGTTGGGCGAAGACCCCCATTGCAAGTATTTCAAATACTCGGCCAACCAGACAGGGCGTGTGGTGAAAAGCAACAACGGTTACCTTTCGAAGAAGACTTACAAAGAAGCGTTATCACTTAGCTAAAGTTGAATCGGCTTAGCCAAATGAACGAGGATGTGGCTATCCACGCTACACGTGTAGATGAATGCGCTGTTAGTGGGCTACGAGCACTGAAAACCTCGGCGTAAGCTAAGCAGTGGAATCAAGCTGCAGTAATTGTGTATAGGAGTTAGAGTTGGGCCAAAGATGCAAATTAGTTGCATTGTCGTAGCTATTTGGCTCATATTTGGCTCACATGGATAGTGCTGATCACTGAGCCTTGCGCCATCTAGCGTCGGCAGGAAAGAGCAGCTGCCCAGAGGCTCATGGCGTCTGGAGTTGCAGCAACACACTCGCATCTGCATGTTGATTGTGAGCATATACTACTCTTCTTGTAGTTGTATTTATGATTCACGTACGCGGGAATACAAGCTGCAGCAACGCTA
>NW_013574860.1:0-1197 GCF_000499745.2 Eimeria mitis | reverse complement strand
GACCGCTCTTCTATGGATTGGCGTTCTCCCCTGTTGTTATTTTGACGACTCTCCTTCGTACCCGTTACAATCCCAACATGAATGGACCCCTTAAATTGGCGTTTTGGGTCTCATCTGTGCTCGTCGTCCTTCATCACCGCCTAGCGTCACTACTTCAGCATCAATTCAGCACTATGAGCACTAAATATAGCGACAGCAACTTTCCGTGCTGCGTTGGGCTCAAGTGTATGCCTTAATGCACTCGCGTAGGAACAGCTGCTGTGGAGATATCGCGAGGGAAAGCCAAACAGCTGCGACAGGATCCATATGAATATGCAGCACTTTTGTAGCGGCCTTTAATTGCAGAAATCAATGAGGACAAGCGCTAGAGCCACAGTAACTGCTGCTTCATCTTGAGGTGCAGCCCGCTTGTGGGGAATCAGAGGTGACCAAATTGGGCTGCTGACCCAGGGGGTCCTTTGGCGTGCGGATGAATCCAACTTCATGAACCTCGTGTGGCGTAAACACCACCGGTCGCCTGTTACGCGCCGTCCTCGCCTACTAGTGCTGCTGAGGGCATTGCTGCTGTTGCCTCATTTGCCGCAATTTTTTTGTGTTCTGTTTGTCTGTTTGCTGCACATGCGAGCGGATTTGGCTGCAGATATATGGGGTGCTATCAGTTTGCTGCAGGAGGAGCAGTAGCACCGCCAACAACCACTGTTAAATCAGCATCGCGCGCAACTGAGGCAGCTGGAAAACATGTTCCAGATCATAGGCCGCATTTCGCTGCTGCTATACGCAGAAGTACAAGCAGAAGTAGTAGCAGGTGCATCAGCAAAAATAGCAACAGCAGCAGCCGCGGCAACAGCGCCATGTGGCTTCCGAGCTGCTCTGGTGTTAGAGCATAGGCGACGAGAAAGAGGCCGCCCCTTTACAAAACTCCTATTGCTGCACAGCACTACAGGGCGCTCGTTTCGTTCTCGTGTTTGCTTGAGCACTCGCCAACCCCAGTGTAAGCTTTGCATGAGCCAGGCGCCACTGCTCACGCCGTCTGCCTTGGCTGCAGATTGCCCTCCTTGTAGCATTAGATAATTCGCGCACGCATGCTCTGGAGCAGGCTGCTGTTGCGTCCAGGCGAACCCTACCCGATTGATTTATAGAAGGTGCAAAAGGGAAACTGTTTACTTCACAGAAACGGCCGCCCACGACAAGTGTGTG
>NW_013574859.1:1152-2320 GCF_000499745.2 Eimeria mitis | reverse complement strand
GCTGCTGCTGCTGCTGCTGCTGCTGCTGCTGTCGCTGCTGCTGCTGCTGCTGCTGCTGCTGCTGCTGTGTACAGCTGCTCCAGCTGAGGCGAAGGCAGCGGAAAGCAGAGAGCGAAGACCCTGCAAGTGAAGTACACCGATGGTTTGAATCAGATAAATAAATTAAATTGTTTATACAAAATAAATATATTTATAAATAAATAAAAAGAGAAATAAATGGGCTTGAAACTAATAGACTTTATACATAATAACCCATACTGGATGCATGCGCATGCGTATGTATCTATATATGTCTCTGTGTGCGTGTGTATATATGTCTCTGTGTATATGTGTGTGTTTATAAGTTCATATGATATGCCACGTGTTGCCTATTGAATATTTTCTGTACGATGCATGCAGAAACCAAAAACTGAGCAGAAAGAGAGTTTCACTCGTTGTCACTGCGAGCTCCGTGTTGGATTCTTTTTCTAAGCGGGGTAAAAAGAGATATTAAAAAGAGAAATACGAAGAAGTTTTCTTACTTGTTCATTTATATTAACATCTCCAGAGTGATTGTGGGCGTCCCATAAAGAAAGGCCGCCTGTGAAAGGCGAAGCCATTTTGAAATAATTTAGCTGTATAAGACGATGCTGATGACGTATATGTGCGGTAATTAGAGAATAAAAGAAAAAAGAATGTTTAAAACGTAATAAGTTGCAGTTTATACGAGAAAAAAATACAAAAGGAAAGATATAAAGTGAATTCAAATTATATGAACCGATCAGGAAACCCCCGTGAGGTGTACATACACCTGAAAAACCGCCCACTCTATGCATCGAGCGCGCGCGGGCGTCCTTCTGGGTGTTGTTGAGTGTGTTTTTCTTTTATATTCCGAGAAAAAAAAACAAATAAAAACAAAAAATAAAAACAAATTCAACTCTGTTGATCTCATACACAACACCGGATCAGCCCCGCGTACTCTTGCAAGCCCCACCGCCGACGAACACGACAAAGAAACGATGCTGAGTTCAGAAAGTGGAATCATTAAAATGTTTTTATTTTTCCTAAATACCTTTTTTTAATGTTCTTTTTACATTTTTAAATTAATTCGTTCATCAGAAATGCATCTTTCTTGCCGCAGGTGGCTGTAGCTCGAGCGTATGAAGCCATGCAAGAAAGCAACACCACG
>NW_013574859.1:646-1052 GCF_000499745.2 Eimeria mitis | reverse complement strand
TTTTATTTTTCCTAAATACCTTTTTTTAATGTTCTTTTTACATTTTTAAATTAATTCGTTCATCAGAAATCCCTCTTTCTTGCCGCAGGTGGCTGTAGCTCGAGCGTATGAAGCCATACAAGAAAGCAACACCCCTACGAGTTGAATTTTCTTCGTTTTTCTCTCATTACTACTTTTCTCAACAAATTAAAATAATAAATAGAAAACACTCAAACATCTTTTTTCTCTTCTCTTCACAGCATTCAATCTGAGCTCAGCTTGGGGTCTGTTTCAAAGAAGTTTCCATCATCTGCTGCATCTTTTTTTCCCTCTCTTTTTTTATTTTTTTTCTTGTATTTGTTTTGAATTGAGTCTGTATTTATAAGAAAACATAATTATATATATATATATATAAACATCTCTTTAT
>NW_013574859.1:0-546 GCF_000499745.2 Eimeria mitis | reverse complement strand
TTTTCTCTTCTCTTCACAGCATTCAATCTGAGCTCAGCTTGGGGTCTGTTTCAAAGAAGTTTCCATCATCAGCTGCATCTTTTTTTTTCTCTCTCTTTTTATTTTTTTCGTTGTATTTGTTCTGAATTGAGTCTGTATTTATAAAAAAACATAATTATATATATATATATATATATATACATATATTTATATATAACTTACTTGTATAGATATGTCGGCATTTAAACCCCCTAGTAGAAGTTTAGCTCCTTTATACCGTAAATTTCTTCGTGCATGCGAAAAAACATTCAAAGGAGATTTCGAAGCTCAGCATAAAATTTATAAAGAAATGCGAAATGTTATTCGATATAATACTCTTCAACTTTCTGATGAAGATCTCAAAAAAGAACTCAATATGGCCATTGATTTCGTCAGGTACATGTAAAATAAATAAATAAATAAATAAATAAATAAATAAATATACGTGTTTATATGTATGTATATATAGTATATGCATATATATATATATATATATATATATATATATATATATATATATATATATAT
>NW_013574858.1:2477-2878 GCF_000499745.2 Eimeria mitis | reverse complement strand
TGCCGCTTCTGCTGCTGCTGCAGCAGCACTAGCTCCTGCTGCTGCTTACCGCAGCTCCACTAGCCTGGCTGCGTCCTTCTGTTGCTGGTTTTTGTCTGCCTGCGCCCCCTCAGAGCACTTCTGCAAGCATCCGCATGGACCCGTGGCGCTCCTGCCTCTGCGTATCAGTACCCTTTTGCTGGTGAGCACCAGCAGCAGCAGCAGCAGCAGCAGTAGCAGTGGCGAACAGCAACAGCAGCAGCAGTAGCAGCAACATCATGGTACAGAGCAACACGCGGCGCTGCAGCACCTCACACTGTCGCTGTCTGCCTTGCGTTTCTTTATTCTGTCTACCAAAGTGCCCTGCAAACAAAAGTGAATAAGAGCGAAGATCCTCAGAAATACAGCAGCAGAAGAAGCAA
>NW_013574858.1:1670-2441 GCF_000499745.2 Eimeria mitis | reverse complement strand
TGCAACGCAGACAGACGGAATAAACAAATGCAGAATCAAGAACGACATCATATACAATCATGCATAGGCAACCAAAAGGAATTCGATAAACAGCTGCCAAGCTGTATCTACTGGTGTCGTCAGTGTGTTCGTTGAAGGTAGCTAGCATCAGCAAGTGCTTGAATTCATCACGGCTAGCTGCAGCTAGCCGCTGCAGCGTGCAACGGTAGCATGGCTAGCTGTAGGTGGTCCCACCTCAGGGGCCTCGAGCAGCAGAATACAGTCGGGAATAATTTTGTGCTCCCGCAGCAACAACGCCTGACGAGCCGTCTGCGGAATTCCGTCTAAGACCCAACCGCGGCGCGCGCAGTCTGCAGCAGCGATGCGTTGAGCTACCAGCTGGATCAGCAGTTCTTCGCACGCTGCAGGCGAAGAAAAAGATGAATCAGAAACAACAAACAGGAAACAAGAAACCTGAAACATGGCTTCTGAAAAATGAAACTTGAAATCTGAAAGCTGAAACCTGAAATCTGAAAGCTGAAACTTGAAATCTGAAATCTGAAATCTGAAACCTGAAATCTGAAATCTGAAATCTGGAACTTGAAATCTGAAACCTGAAATCTGAAACCTGTTTCCTGAAACCTGAAACTTTGCAACTAGATGCTGAAACCTGAATCTAGAAAGCTGAAACTTACACCACTCAACGCCCGCCTCCAGCTCCACGAGAGCCTCCTTGCAGGCCGGATCTTCGTGCGCCTAAGTTGTACAAAATATAAAGCGGTGGCTCCTCAT
>NW_013574858.1:1297-1570 GCF_000499745.2 Eimeria mitis | reverse complement strand
ATATATATATATATATATATATATATATATATATATATATATATATATATATATATATATATATGTGCAGAGAGAGCGAGAGAGATATTACCGTTGGATATAGGCCCAAAATAAGGATATAGATTGGCTTCGATAAATATATCTCTATGCATGCAGCAACCTGGTCGAGTATTTAGGGTTGAGCATATAGGGTTTAGGGTTTAGGGTTTAGGGTTGCGAGGCCTCACTTTCTGAATCAAGATTTCCCGGATGTCGACGTGCACAACACCGAAA
>NW_013574858.1:0-1197 GCF_000499745.2 Eimeria mitis | reverse complement strand
ATAAGGATATAGATTGGCTTCGATAAATATATCTCTATGCATGCAGCAACCTGGTCGAGTATTTAGGGTTTAGCACTTAGGGTTTAGGGTTTAGGGTTTAGGGTTGCGATGCCTCACTTTCTGAATCAAGATTTCCCGGATGTCGACGTGCACAACACCGAAGCGGTTGGTGAGCAAACAACTTTGCGTCGATTTTCCGCTGGCACAGCTCCCAATTATCTGCACAAAACCCTAAACCCTAAACCCTTAACCCTAAACCCTTGACCCTAAACCCTCACGTCTAAGCCCTAAACCCCAACTCCAGAAGTAGAAAACACAAGCTTGAAAATTTCCTGTGTTGTGAGACCAGCGTCATATTCCTTCCCCCCCCTTCCCCCTCCCGCCGGTTTTTTCTTTAGCTGCGTATCAGTGCTGAAACCCTAATTATCTGCACTGCTCAAACCCTCGGCGCTACAGGAAGTGCTGCCGCCTTGAAGGGATGCGGAGAGGCAGCAGACACCTACGCAGAGTTTGGGCGGCTGCAAACGCAGCTTCGAACCACCGTCGAGGCCGCACCTAGCCTGTACAGACAGCAGAAGACGACACGGCGCAGTGGTTCTAGCTGGAACTTAGAATAACGTCTCTGCTGCTTTCCCTGCAGTTGCTGATGCTGCTATTGCTAGTGCTGCAGATGCTGCACTTCTCTCGGGCTTTACTGCATGCGGCGGAGCAGCACTCAAAAACGGGGTGCAACCAACCAAGAGTTGGATGCACCCCGCTCTTGAGTAACGGTCGCGATGCCTCTGTTGGAAACCCCAAACCCTAAACCCTCAACCCGTACCTCTATAGTCTCGATAAGACTGTCTGTGCCTTGTTCAGCTGGGACGGTCTCTGCAAGGGGCCCCAAGACCTCGAGCACCCCGCTGGTGTGCCTGATGGTTTGACAAGGACTTTCGGATGGTTTAGGGTTTAGGATTTAGAGTTTGCTGGTGGCAGGTGTGTTTAGAGCGTTTTTCGAGGGTTTAGGGTTTAGGGTTTATTGCCTGCCTGTACAGCTGACGCAGAAACGCATCTGCCTCTCTTGTGACCAACAGCCGATTGCGCCTCTCTGAGGCTTGAGTGGTGCTGGGGCGGAAGAAGGGTCCAGCGAGCCCTGCACGTGTGTCTGTTGCTGCTGCCGCTGCTGCTGCTGCTGCTGCTGCTGCTGCTTCTGCTGCT
>NW_013574857.1:2246-2396 GCF_000499745.2 Eimeria mitis | reverse complement strand
TTATTTATTTTATTTATTTATTTTATTTATTTATTTTATTTATTTATTTATTTATTTTATTTATTTATTTATTTATATTAATAGTAAAATAAAGAAAAAGATATACTAGTTATGTATATATAATAAAAAATAAAAAAAGAATAATAAACA
>NW_013574857.1:1044-1551 GCF_000499745.2 Eimeria mitis | reverse complement strand
GCAGAAGCGGCTGCAGCAGCTGCTGCAACAGGGGCTGCTGCTTTTGCTGCTGCTGTTTCTGCAGCTAACGCATGCAGCAGCAGCAGCAGCAGCAGCAGCAGCTGCTGCTGCTGCTGCGCACAGCCGATCCACGCACTGAAACCCCCACTAAAACAGCGGGATGGCTAGCTAGCTAGCTAGCTAGCCAGCCAGCTAGCTAGCCAGCTAGCTAGCTAGCTTTCTACATAGCTAGCTGTATAGCTAGCTATCCAGCTAGCTCCACAGGTAGCACCACAAACCACAGCTAGCTGGCTGCCCCGCAGCATCCCAGCTAGCTAGCTAGCTAGCTAGCTAGCTAGCTGCCTCATAGCATCCCAGCTAGCTAACCAGCTATATTTCTAACTATCTAACTATCTAGCTAGCTAGCTAGCTAGCTAGCTAGATGAATAGCAATCCATCTATCTATCAATCTATCTATCTATCAATCTATCTATCCAGCTAGCTAGCCATCTATCTCTCCAGCTAGCT
>NW_013574856.1:640-2699 GCF_000499745.2 Eimeria mitis | reverse complement strand
GTCTCCACCTGACTACGGCGGTCGCATGACACCTCCTTGAGATACTGAATTACTAGCTACGTTGCGCGGATGGACTAGAATTATGTCGAAGCGTTTTTAATTGCATGACCAAGCATGCAAATGGTGGATGGGAGAAGCCGATTGACGCTTCTAATATCATTTGTCCAAAAAGCCCTCAGTTGTTGCATATACACTGACTTGTTTGCGTGGGGCCTTCGGCTCGTCCACCATCGACCCGGAACTACTGTATTGCAGCAAGGAATATAGCAGAGGACCCAGGACGGAAGATCAACGAAATCTGAGTATTTACACACTAATATCCGTACTCTTCTTCACACATTCAATAAGCTTCAGTGGAAGTGTTGACTCGATCGGCAGATATGGAGGATAGCAGCTGCGGCCGGGGTGAGGCAACCGGGACATAGAACCGACGGCAGAATCAATATACGTTGTTGATTGAACGCTCTGCTGTCTTTTTAAGTTAATTTCCGTTGACGGTTTTAGAGCGGACTCTGCAATTACGAACTTCAGTCTGAAGAATTTGATTTTTTTCCCCTCAAGAGGAGGCGTCTCGAGTTGGGCCGCGGTGTGTGTGGATTTAGATTGCGTCCACCCACCTTCAGTATGATTTTCTTCATCAATGTTNGTTGGGCCGCGGTGTGTGTGGATTTAGATTGCGTCCACCCACCTTCAGTATGATTTTCTTCATCAATGTTGGGGCGTGATTCAGACCAGCGTACCTGAATTAGGAGACTGTGCAGGCGTGTGCGGTGACCTTGCCTGGGCGGGTTGGAGGTGAGTGGGGGTTTTGTTCTCAAGCCACTCCGTCCTGCAACTTGATTTCCAGCACCATATTTCATTCTCCATCCACGCCAATGCAAATATGCTGCTCAGGGAGAGATCCACTACTATTCAAATGAGCTGTGGCTGGGCTTTTGCAGCTGACGCAGCAGCTCTGATCGTCCGCTAGAATAATTTAACTCTTTCCGCTCAATCACTTCCCCCCTTCGAGACTCTTGCGCTTTTCTTGAGATAATCTGGCAGCGGTCTGTACGGATTTAGATCACTGTTTCCCACCTTCAACATGATTTTCGGCATCAGTGTTGGGGCACGGTTCCGCACAGCATACCTGAATTAGGAGGCTATGTAGGAGTTTGCGGTGACCTTTCTTAGGCGGGTTGACGATGGTGTGTGGGATTACTTGTCACGCTCTTTCTCCATGGAATTCGATTCTTAGGTTCACGTTTCCGGCATGATTAAGACAATGGGAGTTTATTTATTTGTTTTTGACAGAGCTTGCGATGGCTCTGCATCACCAGGCTTGTTTTGCGGGCAGTTCGTCGTTCCCTGTGATGATGCAACGTGAATAAGCAGTGTTTCAAGGCATTTACAGCTTCGGAAGCCGGGACGGGTGAGAAGAAGGCGCGAAGCATGCATATGTTGGCTTTGAAGAAACAGGAAATGCGACTAGTTCGGTTAATTGTGACAAAGANGCGCGAAGCATGCATATGTTGGCTTTGAAGAAACAGGAAATGCGACTAGTTCGGTTAATTGTGACAAAGAAGCAGGTGACCAGCGCTGCAGGGGAAATGATGGATGGCAGCTGATGGGGTTTTCGTGGTTGTGAGCTCGCAAGCTCGGGAGCGCTGGTGTTCATGCGAGAGCAGTTGGGCGCAAGAGTAGCGTGTGCTGCTTGGCGATGCGGTTGTGGATGAAATTGTGTTGCGTTTTTGGCGTGCGGAGAGCCGATCACGCGTTTGTTTCGCCACAACGAGCGCAATCATGCTGATGTCAGTCGTTTGCAGTTGGCTGAGTTGTGGGTTTTGAAGAGTTTTTGCTGGTAAATATCTTCTTAGACAGTGTAGGGTTGTGTGGTCAGACAGGAGTCTTTGTTCTCATTGCTGCTCCACCCGTTGGTAGCAAGGGTTGTGTGTGGTGAAGATGATATGCCTTCTGGAAAACGCACCTCCAAACACTAAGCGTTTGGAGGTGCGTTTTCCTGATAAAAGTCGCGTTTTGGCGACACAGTTGTTGGTGTTGTGTTGGTGTGCTTTGCAGA
>NW_013574856.1:0-579 GCF_000499745.2 Eimeria mitis | reverse complement strand
GATTGCTGAAGTGGTACATTACGAACTGACAGGCGTCGTCGACGGCTGAAGGCATTAGTTCTGAGTGTACGTGGAGGAGCGGTGGGGCAGCTCTTGTGGCAGTGGGGGTGCGGCGAGATGTATTTGGGTTTTCATCTGCCTCCGCTTCACCGAGTATTCGTTCTTGTGGAGATTTTCCTAGCATACAACGTAGAACACTCAAGAACAGATGGGCGGGTGACTCTCGAAGCTCCTTCGTTGTTATCCTTTAATGCTTTAAGGGGTGACTCTCGAAGTTCCTTCGTTGTTATCCTTTAATGCTGTAAGGACGAGGCTAGAAGCAACCAGCGGGATTCTTCTCTCGTTGTTTGTGCGGATCCTCCGCACAAACAATAAGACACTGAGGTGATGTGGGACCTCGGCCCATTCACCGACACCGTGTTTGCTCGGATTGGGGCTGTGCTCCTGTGTGTGAGGAAGCTGTTGGCCGTCTCATACGTCCATGGGGGACCCTTGTGCGGATTGGCTGCAGGTGACCCCTGGTCTGGAGGCCAGCGAGCAAGCACGAGCAAACTGCGGTTGGGAGAAGACGACGGTAGC
>NW_013574855.1:14119-16532 GCF_000499745.2 Eimeria mitis | reverse complement strand
ATATATGTGTATATATATACATATATACACATATATATATATATATATATATATATAGTTTTATTTATAACGAAGTATAATAATATTATTAATTTATTTAAATAGAAATAAAAAAAAATTAATTTATTTAAGCAGAAATAAATTATTATAAACATATTTATTTTAATTTAAATAGAAAATCAATATTTTTATTTTTATTTTATTTTATACAAAAATTTATTTTTTTTTTTATTTTAATAAAATATTACTTGTGCTGCAAATTCAATATTTTTATTAACTTTTTATTAAAGTAGAAACAAAAAAAAATATTATTTTATTATTTTTTTTATTATTTTTTATTTTTTATTTTTTATTATTATTTTATTATTATTTTATTATAATTATTTCTTTTATTATTTTATTATTATTGTTTAATTATTATTTTTTTTTATTTTTTTTATTTTTTTTTATTCGGTGTATGTACCCTGATGAGCGCAGAGGCGGAAGGCTGCGGCGATCAATCTGCTTTCTTAGGATTAAATTTAGATAATTTAAAATATAATTAAAAAAAATAAAATAAAGTAAATTAAATTAAATAAATATTTACAAAAAAAGCAAAAAAAAATAAATATTTTTATAGATACACCGCAAGCGGGGGTGATCATCGATCAGGGCCTCTGGGGTGTATAGGCAGCTCCCTCACCGGTGGTTTTATTCTTTGCATCATATCTCGCGTAAATTACATTTATTTATAAATTTTTTTGGATAAAAATATATATTTTTATATTATTAATTAAAATAAAAAAAAAATTAAAAAAAAACATGCATTCTTTCCCCTTTAAGGGGCTGGGGGCCCCCCCGTTTTTTCTCTTAGTTTGCGTCGTATACAGCTGAGGATATCTGTTTGTTTTTTCTCTTTTATAAGAAAATTTAATTTATTTTTTTGTTTTTTTTTGTTTATAACTTTATTTTCTTGGCTTTTACTCTTTTATTTCCTCTTTTTATTCTCTTACTGCGGCAGCGGCAGTGGCAGTGTGCACTGCAACACACACAAACCCTCCGATGGTTTAGGGTTTAGGGTTTAGGGTTTAGGGTTTAGGGTTTTCTTCCTTTTCTTTTTTTTTTCGGCTGATACAAAACACAGAGCCAGCAACCCTAGAAATATATCAACAAGCAGCACAAAAAAAGAAAAAATAAAATAAAAAGAAAAAAAAAGAAAAAGAAAAAGAAAAAAAAAGAATAAATAAAAACTAAAGAGAGAGAAAAAAAAAGAAGAAAAAAAGATATAAATACTTTTTTTTTGTCTATTCTTTATCTAGCTTGTTTTTTTTGTCTCTATATTATATTATATTATATTATATTATATTATATTATATTATATTATATTATATTATATTATATTATATTAATATCTATACCTAGCTTTGTATTTATATATTTATATTTACATTCATTTTACATTTACATTTACATTTATATTTATATTTATTTATATTTATATTTATACTTGTATTTATATTTATATTTGTATTTGTATTTGTACTTATATTTATATTTATATATATTTATATTTATTTATATTTATTTATCTTTATTTATATTTATTTACTTATATTTACATTTATTTATATTTATTTATATTTATATTTATATTTATATTTATATTTATATTTATATTTATATTTATATTTATATTTATATTTTTATTTATATTTATATTTATATTTATATTTATATTTATATTTATATTTATATTTATATTTATATTTATTTATATTTATTTATTTATTTATAAAATGTTTAATATATCATCATTTCGCGCTTCTTCTCCTTACGGGTGCAATATAAGAGAAGAACAAATTCTCTCGCTAGCAGATATACATAAACAAGTCAGTTTATTTTTTTAGGGTTTAGGGTTTAGGGTTTAGGGTTTGGGGTTTAAGGGTTTAGGGTTTAGGGTTTTAGGGTTTAGGGTTTAGGGTTTAGGGTTTTGTGTTTCAGGCTATCAAGTCAGGGGTTTTGCAGAAAGCAACGAAGGTGAAGACAGATTACTTTTTCTAGGGTTTAGGGTTTAGGGTTTAGGGTTTAGGGTTTAGGGTTTAGGGTTTAGGGTTTATGCATTATATGTGTGTTTTGGGTTTATCTTTGTTTCTAGGGTTTAGGGTTTTTATGTTGTTTTTGTTTTTAGGGATTAGGGTTTAGGGTTTATGTAGAAAGTATATAATTCTTTTCTTCTATTTATTTTCTTTTATCTATTTATTTTATTTATTTTATTTATTTTATTTATTTTATTTGTTTTATTTATCTTATTTACTTTTTTAATTTTATTTTTATTTTTTTTTCTTTATTCTTTGAATGCATTTTCTTTATTTTCTTTATTTTTTTTCCTACATTATGCGTTCTATTTATTTATTTTATTTATCTATTTATTTTA
>NW_013574855.1:12767-13086 GCF_000499745.2 Eimeria mitis | reverse complement strand
TCCATTGCGAACCACCGCAGCCTCTCCCGCTGTCTCCAGGAAGCCAAACGAGAAGAAAAGAGTTTTGAAGGCATCTAGGGAACAAGAGTAGTTGGCAGTTTAGTGGTTTCGCTAAACGAGCCACCAGCAGTGCAGAACAGAAACAAGTGTTTCTTTATTCTTCATTTAAAATGAATGGCACATTTCAAGGAAACACAATTCGTATGATGTTTTCTCATGACAGAAGAATTTACAAACTGGTGCAGCAGATAAATGCAATAAGAAGGACGGTGAGTAAAGACAAAACAAATAACAACGAACAAACCAATTCATTACGCAC
>NW_013574855.1:12553-12667 GCF_000499745.2 Eimeria mitis | reverse complement strand
TCCATTGCGAACCACCGCAGCCTCTCCCGCTGTCTCCAGGAAGCCAAACGAGAAGAAAAGAGTTTTGAAGCCATCTAGGGAACAAGAGTAGTTGGCAATTTACTGGTTTCGCTG
>NW_013574855.1:10073-12356 GCF_000499745.2 Eimeria mitis | reverse complement strand
TATATATATATATATATATATATATATATATATATATATATATATTTATATATATAGTAGACAAAACTGTATTAACTTGGTGCCTATACAACAAACAACACGTCGAGCTAATAAACCCTAAACCCTAAACCCTCAAACCCTAAACCCTAAACCCTCAAACCCTAAACCCTAAACCCTACAATGAATGAGTTTAGTTCGCTTAAGTTTCTACAGTGCGTTGTTATTTTGTTTTAGTGTTTTTTATTGCTTTATCTGGTGTATATACACCTAAATATAGATAAAGAAAAGAAAGAAAAAAGAAGAGAAAAGAGACAAAATAAAATGATGATGCTGGCTGTTGTTGTTTCTGTTTTTTTCTTTTTTTGGGGTGTATGTACACCCCAATAAACCCCCCCTTTTATTTTTCTTTTCTTTAGTCAAACAATTTATAATTAATTTTTGTTTTTATTTTTTTTATTTTTATATTCATTAATAAAATAAAAAGGAGACAAAAAGAAAAGGAGACAAATAAAAAAGGAGACAAGCGGTGCTTACCTCTCAACAGAAATATATAAAGACAGAAAAAAACAAAAAAAAATAAAAAAATAAAAAATAAAAAATAAAAAAAAAGAAAGAGACAAAAAATGTATAAGGACACCAACTAAAAAAGAATAAAGCAGAGAAGCTGCAACCAACAAACAAAAAGAAAATGTTAATAACAAATAAATAAATAAATAAATAAATAAATAAATAAATAAATAAATAAATAAATAAATAAATAAGCAGAAAAACAAAAAAGAACAAACGGCCGCCTTGAATGTATATTTGTTTTTTTTGTTATATAGAGGAAGAAATAAAGTAAATATAATTTATTTTAATTTATAAAAAATAAAAAAAAATAAATAAATAAAAAATATATTTAATATGCAGCTGGAGCTGCCTATACACCCGAAATTTGGTTCGTTTATTGTCTGCTTATTTCCCTGCATATACAAACAAAATAAATTATTTTTATTTTATTTATTTGTTTATTTATTTATTTTATTTATTTATTTATTTTATTTATTTATTTTATTTATTTATTTTATTTATTTGTGTAAAAAAAATAAAATAAAACAAACAAAAAACTCAGTAGCTGCATAGACACCCGAAATACGCCAAGCCATTCAGAGCTTAATACAAAAAAAATAAAAAAAATATTTTAATTATATAAAAGAAAGTAAAAAGAATAAAATAAATAAATAAATAAATAAATAAATAAATAAATAAATAAATAAATTAATTAATTAATAAGAAGAAGAAAAACAGAAATAAATGAAAAACGTCACAAAAGAAAAACAAAAAACAAAAAAAAATTAAAAAAAATAAAAGTAAATAAACAAAAGAAAAGAAGAAAAAAAAACAAAACAAAACAAACAAAGAAAACAAACAAAACAAGTAAATAAAAAAATAAAAAAATAAACAAAAACACAAACAAAACAACTGCACCAACAACAGAAATAAATAAACAAAAACAAAGAGGATAGCAGCCGGAAAAAATAAATAAAAATAAAATAAATAAGTAAACGAAGGCAACAAACAAAACAAAAAAAAATAAAATTATAATAGATAAACAAAAACAAATAAATAAAATAAAGTAAAATAAAATAAAATAAAATAAAATAAAAATAATAAAAAACAACCAACAGCAATAGAAACAAATAAACAAAAACAACAGATAAATAAACAAAAAAAAAATAAATAAATAAAATAAAATAAAAATTAAAAATTAAAAATAAAAAAATAAAAAAAAATAAGAAAGAAACAAACCTTAATCTGCTGACTTCGCGGCGAGTTAACTCCACCAATGCCTACACAAAAAACAAAAAAAATAAAATAAAAAAAAATAAATAAGTAAATAAAATAAATAAATTAAATAAAATACTAAAATAAAATAAAATAAAATAAAAATAAAATAAAATAAAATAAAACAAAATAAAATAAAATAAAAATAAAAAAATAAAACAAAGATGTAAATTATCAATTGCATGCAAACAATAAACAAATCTGCGGTTTCTCTTCCTCAGCACCACACAGCAACAGCAGCAGCAGCAGCAGCAGCAGCAGCAGCAACAGCAGCAGCAGCAGCAGCAGCAGCAACAGCAGCAGCAGCAGCAGCAGCAGCAACAGCAACAAGAAGCAGCAGCAGCCAGCAGCAAAGCAGCAAACCAGCAGTAACCGCATGAAGCAGCAGCAGCAGCAAACCAAGCAACAGCAGCAGCAGCAGCAGCAGCAGCAGCAGCAGCAGCAGCAGCAGCAGCATCA
>NW_013574855.1:6222-6536 GCF_000499745.2 Eimeria mitis | reverse complement strand
CCCCCGCTGTGGCACCAACTAGGGGGCCCCCAGCTGGAGGGTCCGCTGGGGGGCCCCCCTGGGGGCCCCCCCGGGGGGGGGCCCCCTGGGGGCCCCCACCGGTGCGGGACTCCACGAGGGCACAGGGGGGTACAAAGGCCAGGAGACTTGTGGCTGGGGGGCTGGATAGGGGCCCCCAAAGATAGAGAGGGAAGAGATGAGGAGAATGCAGAGATGTATTGATTAGGTGTACAGTAAAAAGAATAAAGTTTTGGGGTTGTTTTTGTTGCTTGGCGAGGGTTGAGGGTTGCAGGTGCAGGGGTTGGTGTAGGGTC
>NW_013574854.1:1026-1658 GCF_000499745.2 Eimeria mitis | reverse complement strand
AACCCTAAACCCTCCCCCCCAAACCCCAAACCCTAAACCCTAAACCCTAAACCCTAAACCCTAAACCCTCACCCCAAGGAATTCACAGGTCCAGGCAAACTTTTCGAGTCGAATGAGAGCTTCGCCGAGAGCAGTGTTTGTAGAGTCACCATCAAAAGATTTTTGTGTTCTTGCACTGCACAAACCCTAAACCCTAAACCCTAAACCCTAAACCCTAAACCCTAAACCCTAAACCCTAGATGGTATAAACCCTCAAGAGTATACAGGAAGCAGTAAAAAGCAATCGCGGTGTTTTTATAAAACAACATTTGAACGTAGAACACACACACGCAACAAACCCTAAACCCTAAACCCTAAACCCTAAACCCTAAACCCTAGAAACGCACGTTTTAGGGGTTTGTATTTGTTTGCTGCTTTTTCTTTGCTCTTCGAGGGCCTGAGAAAGATTTACAAATTGTCTGGTTTTTGCTTCTCTGAAAAAGAAAAAAAAACAAAAAAAAAGGGTTTAGGGTTTAGGGTTTAGGGTTTAGGGTTTAGAGTTGTGGGTTTAGAATTGAGGGTTTAGGGTTTAGAGTTTAGGGTTTAGGGTAACGAGGGTTTAATAAACTGCGCATCAGCTGTTATACTATCCT
>NW_013574854.1:0-926 GCF_000499745.2 Eimeria mitis | reverse complement strand
TAAACCCTAAACCCTAAACCCTAAACCCTAAACCCTAGCTTTCTAGGGACCCCCGATACAACACCCAAACCCTAAACCCTAAACCCTAGGAACCTACAGGCCCTTACAATACACCTAAACCCTCAACCCTAAACCCTAAACCCTAAATAACTTCTCGCTACAAATATGAAGGATTGCTGCAAGCTAGGGTTTAGGGTTTAGGGTTTAGGGTTTAGGGTGAGTTTGATAGAAGAAGTGTGCTTGTTAGAACCGCAACCCCTAAACCCTAAACCCTAAACCCTAAACCCTAAACCCTAAACCCTCGTTTTTGGGGTGTATGTACAGGAAGAACTTCGTATAAAACAAGCAGAGATATTTGCTTTAATTAAAAAAATAAAAACAACAGAAAACGAAAAAGAAATAGAAAAAGAAAAAAGAAATGAAGCAGAAGAAAGAACACAAAAAATGGAAGCTGCTCTGTAAACCCTAAACCCTAAACCCTAAACCCTAAACCCTAAACCCTAAACCCTAGATTTGTAATACCTATATAACAAACAATTCAGGAGATAGTATAACAGCTGCTGTGCAGTTTATTAAACCCTCGTTACCCTAAACCCTAAACCCTAAACCCTAAACCCTCAATTCTAAACCCACAACTCTAAACCCTAAACCCTAAACCCTAAACCCTTTTTTTTTGTTTTTTTTTCTTTTTCAGAGAAGCAAAAACCAGACAATTTGTAAATCTTTCTCAGGCCCTCGAAGAGCAAAGAAAAAGCAGCAAACAAATACAAACCCCTAAAACGTGCGTTTCTAGGGTTTAGGGTTTAGGGTTTAGGGTTTAGGGTTTGTTGAGTGTGTGTATTCTACGTTCAAATGGTGTTTTATAAAAACACCGCGATTGCTTTTTACTGCTTCCTGTATACTCTTGAGGGTTTATACCATCTAGG
>NW_013574853.1:920-2701 GCF_000499745.2 Eimeria mitis | reverse complement strand
CTATCCCTGGCTATCGCTGTCCTCCGCAGGATACCCAGTGCCTTACATGAACGGCCGGATCGTCGATGCTGCCAAACGTTTGACATACCTAGAGCCTTAGATGAACGGCCGGAGCATCAATGCTACCAAACGTTTGACACAAACTATCGCCGAATCGCTGCAGCCTCCTTACAACTATTGCGCTGCAGATACACTGCGCAACCTGCTCAGTGCGGTCGGCTCTCAAGTCTGACTCTGTCTGGCAAACGCATATCGCAACACCGAAAGACCCTGCCCCTGCAGATGCCACAGCAGAATGCGCTCAAAGCAAAACGACCTCCGCCTTTTTTCTCAATGCAACACCATGAATATGCGCGCCTGCGCACACGCATTCGTTTCTGCCACCAAGCAGTTTGAAACCTGGCAGTACCCATAACCGCGCAGAGCAGATGGGTTCACCTCTGAGTGCATACTTTCTGAACGACCCGGCGAGCGATTGTGACGCTAGGGAGGGCTTCACCACACTGCGGCAGGCAGCACGCACGCAAAAGCTGCAAAACCCCACGATCCCTGGTGATGCAAGCATTCTACCTCTCCACAAAATACTGCCCATGCGCCTCTCGACAGACGCAGCCGATTCCAACAGGGCACGGGAATGAAACGCAAGTTTAATGGTAACTTATAAACAGTGCACCTTGCGGGATGGAACGTTCGTGTCCAACGCCATCACGTTGGACGACCGGAGAAAATCGAAGTGTGAGGGACGTGTTTGAACCATCACGAGTGCGCAGACCAGGGGGCTGCTTCCTGGACAACTGGGTCTAGTATGTTGCAGTTCTATCGCCACTTTGCTGCTTTGCCTCGAAGGGCCGACGTTGGACAGATGACAATCAGCGAAACAATCATAAATTGCAAATACGCAAAAACCCGAACCACAATCGGCGAATCTGCCCCAGCCAGAACCATCCGCCCTCACTACGTCTTCCACTGCACTCCTGGTTATTCAGTAGGTACAAAAATGAATAACGGCTTCCGTGCGCGTTCGTGCAAAAGCCATGAGCGTTTACACAAGTGTGCCGTCCGTGGACCGCTCTCGCCATTCTTGTTCCTCGCAAAACAACTGCCACTACACACGACCAAACTGCCCGTCAACACTACTGACGCTTGACAGAAATCACCGAATAGTCACTGCTGCCTCCCAGCATGTGCACCGCCTTACGAATTCACTCGTAGCATCGTGTAGGACTCTCTCTCGCAAACGCATATCGCAACGCGGGCGCACCCCGCCCCAACAGAAACCAAAGGAAAACATACTCAAAGTAGAACACATCACACGCCGCTATCGCATTGCAACTCCGCGACGGTGCATGCATGCAAACACGTGTCTATGCCTGCAGTAAAGCAATATGAACAGTAGCAGTACCAGAACAACCCAGATCAGATGCGTGTGCCTCTGCGGACGTACTTGCTGAGCAAGCCGGTGCCCTGATGTAGTGGCAGAGAGAGTTACGCCCCAACGCGGAGGGAAAGGCATGCGCCCAGAATGCATAGACCCATACTGCGTCCACACACGCATGTAGCCAAATCCTTCACAAAATACTGCTAATACGCCCATCGGCAGATACAGTTCACTACACGGGGCGCCCCTGTCAAATCGCGTATTGTTGAAAGGCCAACGAGCATGCCAAACATCAAGGACGTGCTCGAACAATCACGTGAGCGCAGAGTGCGTGTGCTTTGCGTCCTTATCCCTTTTGCCTTTGCCTGCTGTTCTCGAGTGTCATGAACACTCTGCTGGTAGA
>NW_013574853.1:0-671 GCF_000499745.2 Eimeria mitis | reverse complement strand
TCCTCCGCAGGATACCCAGTGCCTTACATGAACGGCCGGATCGTCGATGCTGCCAAACGTTTGACATACCCAGAGCCTTAGATGAACGGCCGGAGCATCAATGCTACCACACCTTTGACACAAACCATCGCCGAGTCGCTGCTGCCTCCTTACAACTATTGCGCTGCAGATACACTGCGCAACCTGCTCAGTGCGGTCGGCTCTCAAGTCTGACTCTGTCTGGCAAACGCATATCGCAATGCCGAAATATCCTGCCTCGGCAGATACCACAGCAGAATGCGCTCAGAGCAAAACGACCTCCGCCTTTTCTCACACTGCAACTCCATGAATATGCACGCAAGCGCACACGCATTCCTTCCTGCCACAAAGTAGTTCGAAACCTGGCAGTACCCATAACCGCGCAGAGCAGATGCATTCGCCACTGTGGGCATACTTCCTGACCGACGCAGCACGTGGCAGTCACGCTATGCACTGTATTCGGCAGACTGTGCCAGGCGACACGCACATGCAAGCTGCAAAAAGCCGCGATCCCTGATGATGCAAGCATCCTACCTCTCCACAAAATACTGCCCATGCGCCTCTCGACAGAGGAAGCCGATTTCAACAGGGCACGGGAATGAAACGCAAGTTTAATGGTAACTTATAAACAGTGCACATTGCGGGATGGAACG
>NW_013574852.1:1096-2702 GCF_000499745.2 Eimeria mitis | reverse complement strand
GATTCATCTCAGATGCATCTGTGCTTGATTAGTCAACAAACGTAGTGCTTGGCCAGATCATTCAATTTGCTCACTCGCTGCATAATGAATGTAGTAGCACATTCTCATTGTGCTGCGTAGATCCAACTACTATTGCTGCATTGTTGCTATGTCCGCCTGCTGGTGAGCCATCTGCAGCTACTGGCAGACCCTATCAAACAGCGAAGCCCTTTATGCGGACGCCCTATGCCAGAGTAGGCGTGCGGACGAACACCTACAAACTGGTCGTTTTCGTAGGTTGACGTGCTCACACGAAGCGCACTACACAAACACAGTTGCCTGTGCCAAAGACCGACGTAACATCCTAAGATTCACCGAATCCGACTAAGGTAAGTGGCCCACCTAGAAAAAGCGTCTTGCACGTCGCCGTCCATCACGTCCGACTATGTCTTCTCCGTCGACCCGAGGTTCCCACGCCCAAACCTCGCTTTATACGCACTTGCTGCATGTTGAACAAATTAACGTTGCGCTTGCCGTCACGTTGATTNCTGTCGTTCCATCTACGTGGTGCGGCACCGCATTCACTGCAGACCCGCTCAAGCAGCCAGTGCCTTCATACGCGAGCTGGACTTCTACCTAAACCCTACCATTGACACATGCAAGAACAGGTTTCCGCACCAAGACAGCAGAGCACCACATGGAGACTGCATGCGTAAAGCACTACGTATGCGTTCGATAAGCCAAAGAAGCCTCATCGAGTCAGCATTCTGTTCAAGGCATACAGCTGCCTAAAGGCAGTGTTCCAGATGCAACTGTTCCTTTGTCTTTCAGCCTTAGGCCCACATTTCCGGATCCCGTTAAGTGGGCATGGCTGCGTTCTGCAATAGTCGATTTCATGCGTGCTGTGTTGCACAGGGCCATCTGAATTGTTGCTTGGTCTGAGTCCTGGTGCGCGGCGGCAACTACCTGCGCCAATCAAGTTGAGCAACCTTGTATACTCACGCCGAATCCCAACCGGGACCAAAGTTTGAACTCGTCTACGATCCGACGTTTTGGTAGTATATGGCGTCAATACAGAAATTGCAAACATAAAAAATGTTGCATGCACCAAGTACGAATTGTGCTTCTGAGACACTGAGAAAGTGTAAAACGGTCGGATTCAAAGCGTTAAGTAGGTTAGTGGCTTCTTGCCGTAAGCGACTATGCCTTCGCCTACAAACGTAAGTTACCTACAACCGAACCGAGCAATATGCGCACTGGCTGTGTGCACCATTCGATCCCATGCTTAGTATTTTGCCGTAAACGCACCTGCATCTCTTGCAGTGCTGCTGTATCTGACTGCAGGTGTGCCCCCAGTACTACCGTCCCCGAAACAAGTAGCTAAATCCTCTATAAGGACGCCAAGCTCCTAACTCGACATCCGCATCGAAAAGTCAAAGACCCGACGCTTTGGTAGCAACCTGCTTTTATACAGCGGTGGGGAACATGGAACGGGTGCCATGCACCGAGCCCTAGCTGTGCTTCTGAGGAACCAAGGAAGTTGCTCTACGTCGACTTTGCGCTCACTTGAGCAGCTACTTGCCCCAGGCGACTATTCGCCTCTCGATGCAGGTTGCCGGCACTTGAA
>NW_013574852.1:0-1062 GCF_000499745.2 Eimeria mitis | reverse complement strand
GACGCTATCTTGAGGCACACACGTTGTGGATCCAGCAAATATTAAACACGCAACCGCCAGTCCAATATGTAAGGAGTGTAAGCTGCTTCTCAATCTCAGTATTGCTAATCCGCCTTCCAGAGACGCTGTGTGCAGGTGCCCGTTGAAAAGAGATTATCGCGTAACCCGCGCACACCTTCCTAACATGAAATTAGCAAACTAATGAGCAACGTCCCGTGTACTCTACACTCGCCGTTGCGCTACTTCGCATTCCTGTCGCCCACTACAGACGCACTAGGTGTCTCTTCTGTGGCACGCAGCTCGGCACTGCAGGCGCTGGACTCCATATGCTCAACGGCCACAAGGCAGGAAGATAACCCTGCGCGAACTTCGACACAGCAGATTCGCTCACGTCGAGACCACAGAACACCGCTCCGTTACGAAAATGTTCAAGGCAACTCTCGCGCACGCAACAGGCGACGCATTGGCTTGACGCACAGAGTGCAGACCTCCTTACAAATGAAGCAGAGCGAAGCTGCGCAAAGTGCTCCGTATGCCTTCGGCCCACGTCCCAGGCTTGCATGCAGACGGAATGAGCGACAACGCGCTACTTAGCCGCCACGTCATTCCCCGCAGTGCGCACCGACACGCAAGACGAGGCGCGTCGATCCACCCACTCTGCCAAAACGAATCATCCAGTAGCTTCCACCGGTACGCCCTGCATCGCCTCCAGGTGGCACAGAACTTGGACCTTCATTCCCTATACGGCCTTGTGGATTTGCGGGATATGTCAACCGTACGGAAATCCGTGAACGCTTCCCTGGGCCTAGGCTCCGCGTTGACGTCTCGCCTGAAAGGACGCTCCGGCCCAAAACTGTCGACCCCCATCAAGCAGCTCACTCCCTGCTCAGATGCCCCATCCATATACGCATGCCCGGCAGGCATGCTCACCAGCACATAAAACTGATACCAGCTATCTGCACTTGAACTTTCGGCTGGATCATCCACCTCGGCCGTTTGGCATATCGTGGATCTGCACTGGCTTTGCATGTCCCTCCAGCCGCGCACTTCCTGGATGTGCAT
>NW_013574851.1:449-2702 GCF_000499745.2 Eimeria mitis | reverse complement strand
AAGCGCCTCCGGATCGAGTAGTTCTCTGTTCTTCGAAGCAGCTGCCCTACTTTCGGCGGATGCAATGTGGCGCGACTGCTTCACAGTTAGTAAGATTGAACGGCAGTCCCGTACAGCGCCAGTGTTTGAAAGCATTTGTTGATGGTGGAGGGGAGCCATGGCAGATTGCGACACACCGTTCAGCCACGCGCTGGTAGGCGTCTCGTGCTTCCGCCTGCCTTTCTGCACCAGGGAATGGACGCGTAGGCCTCGCAAGTATCTCAATTGAGAATGCATGGTGAGTGTGCGGCGTTTAAACGAGCAAGGCTGTATGTATTACCTTCTTCCTCACTGACCTTAAAACAATAGCCAGTCCAGATAAGAAGGCTCTGCTTCAGGGCAGCGATGTCTGATGACGCGCTGATGTGGCTGGAGCTGTCGAACGTGTGTGTGAGTACGAAGTAGCACTTTATCGAAAGAAAACTTGATATATGATCCTGTCGTGTTTCTAGTGCATGCAAAGAGAAGTAAACACTTAAAANATGGGACGCGGGGCTGAATGTAGCGGACTAGGATACGGTGTGAGCGGAATGTTGGGCATCAGGCGGTGCGCATTGCCTGTGGAGTGGTCATCTAGCCATTCCCTGGCGACAGATGGGTATTGGCTGAATTCACTGAGTAACTGCTTCCGCATTTGCTTTTACCTCCTCCTTCGAGCACTAAAGAACAATGATGGTGGAATTTAGAGAATCACCCGCCCATGTTTTCCCCGAGTACTACCTTGCATGAGAGAAGAATCCCCACATCTTCGAGAGAAACAATGAAGGACCGGAGAAGCGCTGTAGCTCCTGGATGGCGCGCCCGTTGTTGCTCGCGGACTCTTGCAAACACGAGGCTACGAATATGTTGTTGGTTCTAAACGGATGCTCCGCACCACAATCCAGGATATTCATACACCAGAAAGTATGTTTGGTCCTTTGATGTCGAAGCCGAGGGAGGCTCGCAAAGCCGCCATGCAGAACGTTTTGGCCCATAGAGCAGATAGAAGCGGACTAGAACGCATGTAGGCTCCTCTGTATATCAGGACGTGCGTTCGGTACTTGGCAGATCCAGGCAAGCAGCTGTTTTATGATAGTTCGAGTTCTTTGCAGCTTTCAGTTGACGCGCAGGGTCTTCGCAAATTTCCAGCGTGCTGCCGATGAAGGAAGACGTTTTGACTCAAGCAGTTGGGAAGAACCCTGGTAAGGTGCGGGGCAACAGGCAGTACGCCCGGCTTTTATTCTTGAGCTCGTCAACACTGCTTCGAAGGTAGAGCTAGGGATGCAAGGTCTATTGGCCGGGACATGCAGCGGCAAGAACAATCGGCNGTGCACCAGAGCCTGCGTTCGCCTGTTTTCAAATGAGTATTCTGGGGCATTGGGGAGCTAGAAAAGTATATTTTGGTTTGGCGCATTCCTCCACGTTGGCTGAAAGAGAATTGAATGCATCAGGCCGTACGTTTGGTCATTCAGCGACAAACGCGCTTCGTAGTTCAAAGTGCTTCCGGCAGCGACACGCGTCGTAGCGGGCCTGTAGGATGTTGAGTCCTGAAGGATAGGAGGAATGACGCGCAAAACCTTATTGGTATGCATTTGAGACGCCGTCGAACTTTGTTGTTAGTTGGCATTGTCTTGTTGCACCTGCGCCTACGTTTACGCGGCTAGACTTAGCAGGCGGATGCAGCGTGTCTCGAGCTTGAGGCGCTGCGCTGCATTTGGATGGAATGAATATCATGCATCAGGAGGTGCGCTAGGTGTCGACACTGTTGACTCCATTTGTGCCCAGTTCGCATCCTCCGTGTTGGCGTGGGAGAGCTGCAGTGTGTCAATAATTTGGCCAGGTGAGTGGACGTATTCTGGTCTAGTGATGAGGCACCGTCTACGCCTGCTGTCATCCGAGCACGTCTGTTTGCCGCTACCGTTGATGTTCGAGGCTTAAGTCAGAGGAAACGAATAAGCAAGCGGCACAATTATGAGGCGGTGCTATATATTCGGGTGGTGGTTTGGCGCCCCAGCTAGTAGGTCGAATGTTTAGACGACTTTCACCAGCTGTTTTCTAGTGGGCGCGGAGAAGTTTACTTTTCCTGATTTGGGTTCGGGAAGGTGTTAAGGGCAGGCTGGCAATGGCAACGGGGATGGCCGCAGATCGAGATGTGTCGCGCAACTGCGAAAATTGTCGGTTGTTGACACCGCTGTTTTATTCCAGTCTACATCATCAAAAGCTTGTGCGTTTTTT
>NW_013574851.1:0-276 GCF_000499745.2 Eimeria mitis | reverse complement strand
TGCTTGTCCTGCAAATATCCAAATAGAAGGAAATTGCGGAAGTAGTGCGGCATTACTACAGCGGTCTGGTAACTGGAACAGACGTTTCGCTATTGTTTCTACTGTTTCCTGTCTTGTGTACTGCACATCCGTGGAGAAAGTAGGGGTGGGACGTATCCGTGTAGTGCGGGTGGTCGGGAAGCCAACGCAACAGATAGTACGCCTGTTCCATATTCGGCAGCTGCTGCAGGTGTACGACGAGAGTGGAGGTGTTGGGATTCGTTGTAGGCAGAAGGG
>NW_013574850.1:1576-2792 GCF_000499745.2 Eimeria mitis | reverse complement strand
GTTTGAGTTACGCAGTAGACATACAACAATCTACGTTCTCCGTTTTTCGTTTGTACAAATACCATAATTGCCCACGCAATAGGTGGTCGCGTCGTCACTTACAGGCCGCCGTACGCCATTGCCGTTCGCCGCAGAAAAATTACCTTCATACCGAACCAGGCCGATCATCGCTACTACAGACGGTTCAACCGAAGATACAACGTAGTTGCTGCTGCTGCTGACAGCGTTTTGTGCTGTGCGTGTAATGCCTAAATCCGTCTCTCAAATCATGTACAATGCCACGCTCTTTCTTCGCACACGCAGCTTCCAACACTGCAAAGCCCCGCCACATACGTTTCTTTAGTGAAGGGCACTGTTCGAGCAAGGCGAGCTCAAATTGAATCTGAAGCTGTAATCCCCAAAAGCAAGATGCATGCACATCTACATCTATGCATTTAATCAGGTAGCCGCAATCGCTAGCTAGTCCAGAACCCCATAGAACAGATGGATCTGTTCCCAAGTGCATCGTTTCTGACGACCCAGCGCGATATCGCAGTGGAAAAGGACTCTTCCCCATGGCATCATTGTGCGTAGGCTGTGTGGTGTTCTAGCCAAATCGCGTCTTGTCATACGCTGGCCCGCACGCGCATACTGAAAAGCCGCAACAGCTGGCGCCTCTCATCCCGAATGGGCAAAAGCGTTGGTCCTGCTAAACGAGCTCCAGCTTCGCCTCAGGCTGTATCAACACAAGGCAACATGTATGCACGTCTATATCCATGACTTCAATCAGATGGCGTCAAGCGTTAACAGATCGATTTCACCACAGATCTGATGAGACTGCTCCTCAGTTCATATTTTCTTAGAAACCAGCGAGATATTGCAATGCAAGAGAACGCCCGCCTATGCCGTGGTCGACATAACCACACAGTGCTCACACCTTTAGGCCGGTCGAATAGGGTTTGCGCCGGAAGAATAGCGCGACGCGAAACTGTTCGACACGCACGGAAAACACCTGGTGTGTCTGTCTGCAGCTCGATGGCGTTCTCGCTGCTTGCTCCTGATTAATACGTTGGAGGGCTATTAACGGTTTGCTGTGCGACACTGCGAACAAACAAAATAGCGTACACAATCATGAACTGCACCCAGTGGGATAGAGATAGAGCTGCGCGCACACGTTGCATACTTCCGTAGTGCTCATGCATGGATATCCGCTGCCCCTCTGCCAAATCCTGCGTCA
>NW_013574850.1:0-1476 GCF_000499745.2 Eimeria mitis | reverse complement strand
TTTAACAAAGGCTAAAGAACCAAGCTCACACTTTGAAACAACCCAGAGACGCGCAACGGGCTGCACGAGGAGTCCTTCTCGAATGTGGTTTGCGCCGAAATAATAGCGCCAAGCGAAACTGTTCGAGACGCACGGAAAACATCTGGTGTGTGTGCAGCCCGATGGCGTGCTCCCTGTTTGTTCCAAAATAATACGTTGGAGGGCTATGAAGACTCTGCCGTGCGACACTGCGAACCAACAAGTAGCGGACATAATCATGAACTACACCCAGTTCAAGAACGGATCAGCTTGGCGTATCCCGCAGAATCAGAAACACCACCATGCGCTGCCGATTATGCCTCCTCGTGGGTTAAGCACTACATACACAATGAGCAGTTCGTGGTGGTCGCGTGGCCGACACCGTGTCTCCCTCGCTATTCCCGTTCGCCGCAGAACAACGACCTTCAACAACCTAGCCAAGCTCGTCATCACCACTCCAAAAGGTTCAACAGAAGTCACGGTGTACTTGCTGCTGCTCCTTACAACGTATTGCACTGCACATTTGCCGGCTCACCAGCTCAGTGCGATCCTATCGAACGCCAGTCCTTGTCTAACAAGTGCAGGCCACACTGTCGAAACATCCTTCCCACTCGATACCAAAGAACAGCCCACTTTCAGAAAAACAAGCTCACGCTTCCTCTCGCGCTGTCCCTGCATGAATCTGCACGTGTAGACGTATGCAACCAGGCCTGCTATTAGACGGCGCCAAATGCTGACGAGTCCACAACCCCACAGAGCAGGGGGGTCTGCTTCCAACCGCGTACTGCCTGCGGGAGACAGCACGGGTCGCAACCCAAAATGAAACTTTGCTACGCTGTAGCCCCAAACATGCGCACAAAAACTACATAATCCCGCAGTGCTCACACATGGAAGTCCGATACTGCTTCTTCTCGTAGTGGATCTGCGTCTCGAACATTTTTGAGACGTACGGAAAACATTTGGTGCGTGCAGCCCAAGGACGTGCTCCGCGCTCCCACCTGCCTACTACGTCGAAGTGCAATGCACATCGTGGCGTGAGCCACGCAGAACGAACAAATAACGTACGCGTTCATCAACTGCACCCAAGCCGAAGACGAGGCAGCTTGGCGCATCTCCTCAAACGGGAGGCAACCGCCTTCGCCCCAAGTTCTGCTTCCTTTTGAGTTACACAGTAGCTCTACAATGATCAGCGTGCTCCGCGTTTCGTTTGTGCAATCACCATATTTGGCCACACAACGTTCAGTAGTTGTTTTGTCACCGACCCGCCATCCGATATTCCCGTTCGTAGCGCAACAACTGCATACAGGGTGTGTGGGCAGGTTTAGTATGCAGTTTTCTTGATCCATTGTATGCTCCCTGGGCTGACTGTGGGTGAGTCACAAAGCCCTACCAATTGTTCTTCTTTAGCAAACGCTCTTGTTGATTTTACGACCCAAGAAGTTGCGCCTAGCACGAACC
>NW_013574849.1:2505-2720 GCF_000499745.2 Eimeria mitis | reverse complement strand
CAGCAGCAGCAGCAGCAAACTCGCAGTGGGTAAAACGAGGCCTGCTGATATAAAGCTGCGGCGTATGGTACGTAGAATAAGAGAAAACAAATAAAAAAAGAAATAAAAAAAATAAACAAATAAATAAATATAAATATAAATATAAATTTAATAAAAAAAAAGAAAAAGAAATATACTATAAATGCTGCTGCTGCTGCTGCTGCTGCTGCTGCATG
>NW_013574849.1:2075-2445 GCF_000499745.2 Eimeria mitis | reverse complement strand
TTGTTTTTTTCGATTAAAATAATAAATAAATTATAAATTAATTTATAAATAATTATAATTTTACTTTTTTTATTTCATTTTTTCTCTCCTGCTGCTTATTTAGCTGCCTATACACCGCAACCGCATGCACGCCGCTGCGCTGCGACAGCAGCAGCAAACGCCTCAACGCAGAGAACAATAAACTAATAAATAAATATTTTTAAATAAATATAATTAAATATATTAAATAAATTAATTTAATTTAATTAAATAAATACAAATAAATAAATGTTATTTAACAAATATATACTGTAGCAGCACTGCAGCAGTTGTTCGTTTTGTTGTTTTGTTTTTTTGTTTTATTTTTTATTTATTTTTTTTATTTCTGCAT
>NW_013574849.1:0-1975 GCF_000499745.2 Eimeria mitis | reverse complement strand
TTGTTTTTTTCGATTAAAATAATAAATAAATTATAAATTAATTTATAAATAATTATAATTTTACTTTTTTATTTCATTTTTTCTCTTCTGTTGCTTATTTAGCTGCCTATACACCGCAACCGCATGCACGCCGCTGCGCCGCGACAGCAGCAGCAAACACCTCGAAGCAGAGAACATTAAACTAATAAATATATTTAAATAAATATTTTTTAATAAATATAATTAAATATATTAATTAAATTAATTTAATTTAATTAAATAAATACAAATAAGTAAATGTTATCTAACAAATATATACTGCAGCAGCACCGCAGCAGTCGTTCGTTTTGTTGTTTTTTTTGTTTTGTTTTTTATTTATTTTTTTTATTTCTGCACCCATATATATCAACTGCTGCTGCGAGTTTTTAATTTTTTAATTAACATTGTCTGTTGTCTAAGCGCATGCAGCATAGAGGCCTTATACTGCAGCAGCAGCAGCAGCAGCAGCAGCAGCAACAGCAGCAGCAGCAGCAGCAGCAGCTAAGTAGCAGCAACAGCAGCAGCAAGTGCAGCATATGTACAGCCCCTATATGAGCTGCAACACCCCTGACAGCGGAAGTCAAAGCAGCAGCAGCAGCAGCAGCAGCAGCAGCAGCAGCAACAGCAACAGCAGCAACAGCAGCAACAGCAGCAACAGCAGCAACAGCAGCAACAGCAGCTGCAGCAAGAGCAGCAGCAGCAATATATAGATTAACACACCAGCAGCAGCAGCCGCAGCAGCAGCAGCAAGGAGAGACAAAAAGAAAGAGAGAGAGACAGACAGAAAGAAGAGAGACAGAGAAGGATAAGAATAAATATGAAATAAATAAATAAAAACAAATGCAAAAAAAAAATAAAATAAAAAAATAAAAAATAAAAAAATAAATAAAAATAAATAAAAATAAATAACAGAGAGTTCAGTACTGTATATATAAAGGGTACAGCCACAAGGCCAAACAAACTCAACACAGCATCCTGCTGCAGCAGCAGCAGCAGCAGCTGCTGCTGCTGCTGCTGCAGCAACACCAGCAGCAGTTGCTGCTGCTGCAACAGCTGCTGCTGCTACACCTGCAGCAGCAGCAGCAAGAGCTGCAGCAGCAGCAGCACAGCCAAGTTGCTGCTGCTGCTGCTGCAGCAAGAGGCACTTAGGTGCGCGCTGCAACAGCCCCCCTGCTGCCTGCTGCTGCTGCTGCTGCTGCTGCTGCAGGAGCAGCAGCAGCAGCAGCAGCAAGCTGTTTCTTCTTGCGTCCCCTCACAGGTGCAGCAGCAGCAGAGACAGGGGCAGACGGCACTGTATCGTTTGCTGCTGCTGCTGCTGCTGCTGCTGCTGCTGCAGCATCGAAGGAGAAGCAGAAATGCCCCTCAAAGGAGCTGCTGCTGCTGTTGCTGCTGCTGCTGCTGTTGCTGCTGCTGCTGCTGGTGCTGCTGTTGCTGCTGGTGCTGCGGCTGCTGCTGTTGCCTTCGCACACACTTACTGTCTCCTGAACAGAGCCCATCTCATCATCAACCCAGCAGCAGCTGCTGCTGCTGCTGCAGCTGCTGCTGCTGCAGCTGCTGCTGCTGCAACAGTTGCTGCTGCAGCTGCTGCTGTAGCTGCTGTAGCAGTTGCTGTTGCTGTTGCTGCTGCTGCTGCTGTAGGCACTGCAGCAGCCTGTACACCCCGGCATTCCGCAGACGCAGCCGCCGTTACCGCCGCTGTTGCTGCTGCTGCTGCTGCTGCTGTTGCTGCTGCTGCTGCCGCTGCTGCTGCAGGGTAGAGGAAGAGGGAGGTAGACAGGCCCCCAGTTTGCTGCTGCTGCGCCGCTGCTGCTGCAGCTCATTGCTGCTGCACTGCCCTGAAGATACATCTGTGCGGCATCGCTGTGCTGCTGCTGCTGCTGCTGCTGTTGCTGCTGCTGCTGCTGCTGCTGCTGTTCACGGTGGGGCTGCTGCTGCCCCTCCGTTAGCTGCTGCCGGT
>NW_013574848.1:3690-3783 GCF_000499745.2 Eimeria mitis | reverse complement strand
TGCTGCTGTTGCTGCTGCTGCTGCTGCTGTTGAATTCGCTGCTATCGTTCATCGCTCATCTCATTGAATCTGCTTTGTGCTGAGTTTGCCGTC
>NW_013574848.1:3493-3590 GCF_000499745.2 Eimeria mitis | reverse complement strand
TATTTTCTTTTTGCGCTTTGCGAAAACACAGACCGACGCAGTGTTGCCGGGCTGCGGTGAGGAGTGATCGCTGATGTAGAAGGAGGGCGTATGAACC
>NW_013574848.1:3259-3393 GCF_000499745.2 Eimeria mitis | reverse complement strand
GAACCAAATCCACTTTCTCTTTCAACTTGAAATGAGGCATCTTTCTCCAGAAATATACTCCTGAAATATTTTCTTTTTGCGCTTTGCGAAAACACAGACCGACGCAGTGTTGCCGGGCTGCGGTGAGGAGTGAT
>NW_013574848.1:2992-3159 GCF_000499745.2 Eimeria mitis | reverse complement strand
AAAGAAAGAAAAAGAGAAATACAGAGACGCAGGGCTGCCTGCAGCAGCTGTTCATGAGATGATAAAAAAAAACGGAAACTCGATTCTAATTCTATTCTTTTATGCTTATTTACACAAAACATAAAAATATATTTTAATTTTAGTTGAAGTTTCCACTTTTTTCTCGA
>NW_013574848.1:2653-2892 GCF_000499745.2 Eimeria mitis | reverse complement strand
ATATATTATATAGATTTAATTCATTTTAAAAAGATATTATTTGATGAGTGTTCGAGCCAGGTTGTGAAGTAAAGAGTGAGGAAATTCGGTGCTCAGCCCGTCGGTCGATTGCCGCCACCGGGGAGAGCTGTCTGTACACCTGAAACCCAGCGGTGTGAACCTCGCTTATTTAGGCCGGAAACCCGAAAAAAACGTGGAATATAATGCATCATTAAAAAGAAAAACATTTTTTAAGTCAA
>NW_013574848.1:2313-2553 GCF_000499745.2 Eimeria mitis | reverse complement strand
TGCACGAGATATCGGGCTGCAGGCGCTACAGGGTGCTGCGAGGCCTCAAACAAAATTTTTTTTGGATGAAATGACTTAAAAAATGTTTTGCTTTTTAATGATGTATTATATTCCACGTTTTTTTTCGGGTTTCCGGCCTAAATAAGCGAGGTTCACACCGCTGGGTTTCAGGTGTACAGACAGCTCTCCCCGGCGGCGGCAATCGACCGACGGGCTGAGCACCGAATTTCCTCACTCTTC
>NW_013574848.1:2048-2213 GCF_000499745.2 Eimeria mitis | reverse complement strand
AAAGAAAGAAAAAGAGAAATACAGAGACGCAGGGCTGCCTGCAGCAGCTGTTCATGAGATGATAAAAAAACGGAAACTCGATTCTAATTCTATTCTTTTATGCTTATTTAAACAAAACATAAAAATATATTTTAATTTTAGTTGAAGTTTCCACTTTTTTCTCGG
>NW_013574848.1:1688-1948 GCF_000499745.2 Eimeria mitis | reverse complement strand
TTAAATCTATATAATATATGTTTTCCTTTTCTTGGGCTTTCTGTTCATACGCCCTCCTTCTACATCAACGTTCACTCCTCACCGCAGCCCGGCAACACTGCGTCGGTCTGTGTTTTTGCAAAGCGCAAAAAGAGAATATTTCAGGAGTATATTTCTGGAGAAAGATGCCTCATTTCAAGTTGAAAGAGAAAGTGGATTTGGTTCTTTTCATTGTTTTATCGCTGCCGACGCTCCTCATCAACAACTTGTGGCCGCCACCA
>NW_013574848.1:1316-1588 GCF_000499745.2 Eimeria mitis | reverse complement strand
TTCTTTTCATTGTTTTATCGCTGCCGACGCTCCTCATCAACAACTTGTGGCCGCCACCGGGCAGCCACCAAACGGCAAACTCAGCACAAAGCAGATTCAATGAGATGAGCGATGAACGATAGCAGCGAATTCAACAGCAGCAGCAGCAGCAGCAACAGCAGCAGCAGCAACAGCAGCAGCAGCAGCAGCAGCACTGACAAGCCTTCTCTCTCTCATCAGACGCCGGCGGCTACTACTGGGGTGGAACTACCAGAGGCAGGCGCTGTGTGTGG
>NW_013574848.1:1053-1216 GCF_000499745.2 Eimeria mitis | reverse complement strand
GATTCAATGAGATGAGCGATGAACGATAGCAGCGAATTCAACAGCAGCAGCAGCAGCAGCAACAGCAGCAACAGCAGCAGCAGCAGCAGCACTGACAAGCCTTCTCTCTCTCATCAGACGCCGACGGCTACTACTGGGGTGGAACTACCACAGGCAGGCGCTG
>NW_013574848.1:802-953 GCF_000499745.2 Eimeria mitis | reverse complement strand
GCAGGAGTAGCAGCAGCAACAACAACAGTCTCAGCAGCTCGTTGCATGCACTCCTCCGTTGTTCCTTTCGTTCTGAGAATTCAGAAATTCGGTTTGCTGCAGCTGCAGCTGCAGCAACCGAACTTCCGCAGCAGCAGCAGCAGCTGCTGCT
>NW_013574848.1:422-702 GCF_000499745.2 Eimeria mitis | reverse complement strand
GCAGGAGTAGCAGCAGCAACAACAACAGTCTCAGCAGCTCGTTGCATGCACTCCTCCGTTGTTCCTTTCGCTCTGAGAATTCAGAATTTCGGTTTGCTGCAGCTGCAGCTGCAGCAACCGAATTTCCGCAGCAGCAGCAGCAGCAGCAGCAGCAGCAGCAGCAGCTGCTGCTGCTGCTGCTGCTGCAGCTGCTGCAGTAGAGCGGAGGCCTCAAGAGGACCCCCGTTCACCTGCATTGAGTTTGAATATAATATACTTTTTTTCTGTTTTATTTTTTTAT
>NW_013574848.1:0-322 GCF_000499745.2 Eimeria mitis | reverse complement strand
GCTGCAGCTGCTGCAGTAGAGCGGAGGCCTCAAGAGGACCCCCGTTCACCTGCATTGAGTTTGAATATAAAATATAAAATATTTTATTTCTGTTTTATTTTTTTATTATGAGGAGATGAATATTCTTACAGCAGCTAAGCTAAAGAACAAATTCATTACTTCTTTCTCTTTATCTAAACAACTGCTGCATGATGCTTATTAATTTTTTTCTATTTTATATTTATATTCAACTCAGTGTTTATCCACTAAAACAACTCTAAACCCTAAACCCTAAACCCTAAACCCTAAACCCTAAACCCTAAACCCTAAACCCTAAACCCTA
>NW_013574847.1:2282-2793 GCF_000499745.2 Eimeria mitis | reverse complement strand
CTTTTCTAGCAAAACGTGTGAAATTTTCGAGCATAGAAACCGGTTTCGTCTAGATGTTGCATCCAAAAGCCACTCGCATTGTAGCCCCCTTGGAAAGACGTTGCTTACACTCTGCGGTAACCAACTCGTCTCGTACCGTCTCAAACAACACTGCGCATGGCCTTTCCTAGAGTCGTATGGGCAAAGGTCGGCCAGCTTCATTCAACCGACAGACCATGACACAAGTCATGGCGAGAGCTGCTTCAATTCCATCTGCGGCCATTTTTGCAGCAGAACATAGCGACGCGGCCAAGCTGCTCATGCCATGCGGATCATGTTGATGAAGCCTCCTACCGCCAAGAACATGTAAGCTTCCAAATACACCAGCCGTGTGATTGTACCGATACACAGACGCACTCTCTGCAGCACCACGAGTTTCATGATATAGGCATCTTGAAATGTTTGTGCGGCTCCTGGGCATGCCACGGAGATCCCACATAAACCGCCCTCAATCCTATGCTTTATCGACTCA
>NW_013574847.1:0-2182 GCF_000499745.2 Eimeria mitis | reverse complement strand
GCTCATGCCATGCGGATCATGTTGATGAAGCCTCCTACCGCCAAGAACATGTAAGCTTCCAAATACACCAACCGTGTGATTGTACCGATACACAGACGCACTCTCTGCAGCACCACGAGTTTCATGATAGGCATCTTGAAATGTTTGTGCGGCTCCTGGGCATGCCACGGAGTTCCCATATAAACCGCCCTCAATCCTATGCTTTATCGACTCCCTGACGCAGGTGGCTAGCAAACGAGAGCTTCCAACAGACGGCAAACACCACATAAATTCACAGAACAACTCTGCTTTTGTCCTTGCTAGCCGCCCCTTCTGGACGAAACAATTACACTGCCAAGTTTTTTCGCAGCGGAGCATACCTCCAAAACGCACAGCAATCTCGCAAACAGCACTAAAATGCACAAGCGATGGACTATGGCGCTCAATACCAGTTCAGCATCCGTATCATCGTACGTTCTGAGCCATCTCCATTGCCACAAGCTATTCATGTTATAATGGAATAAGCTCACACTCGCCACTCCACGCCAGCACACCTCCAGGAAATCAACCATACGCGTTAAGTAGCATATCTGTCTCTCCAACCCCAGTGCAGAATATCAGAGTTTCGATATTGCGGTAGGCAGTCTTAGCTACTGGTGAACAACGTTTGTCCCAGCCAGGCTGGCTGTGAGAAGCACATCACCAAAGCTGAAAGGCGCATGTTGGTTCCTGACCCTGGGAGTTGTGCTACAATATGCCCACAGTCTCAACGGACTTGCTACGCTCGGTGGTCTACCTAACGGTTCATCATTCAGTTGTCTATAACTATTCGCCGCCACAAAATCAGAGCGCAAAAGCTTTACTGCTGTACTGCCCAGCGCCACTATGGACACGCCGCCTAATTTTGTAACGACCACAGGCTTTCACATAAGCAAGTGTCACCTCACAAAGACTGGCATGCGAGACACCATAATTGGGCATTAGACTGCTGCATCCGCAAAGGTGAACATTTGCTGCGCTCTACCCTGCTACGCGAGCCGAACCGCGCCCTCTAGTTGCTGCAAACCAGACATATTCGCAATGCCTCACGACTGTCAACACCGCAATCATGCGCTCCACGCTTCAATCTACACGATCTTGATCACGGCGGGCATGCCGCTTTGTAGTCTACCATGCACCACTGTGTCAAAGCGGCCTGCTTCGCTAAGACAGCTATTATTCACTTGGATGACGCATGTTCAACTCTGCGACACGGTGACCAAACTAAGCCAAGCCAAGCTTGTTCCCTCCAAGTCACGCACGGCCTGAAACATCGCAGCCAGCACTCAACACAAACAGCTGCATGCATGTCACAGCTACCGCCACTGTCGACTAACACCAACAGTCTGCTGCCAGGCCACTTCGTCAGCTAAGCATCCACATATTACGAGTAACACTCAGCACACACATTTGCGCGAGTGATGCCTGCACCAGCATATTCTCGCCAATCTGCNATTACGAGTAACACTCAGCACACACATTTGCGCGAGTGATGCCTGCACCAGCATATTCTCGCCAATCTGCGACGAGGCAACCCCCTCGCAAAGGATAAGGCCAACTCGGCAGCTGTCTCAGTGAAGCCTCAATCTTGAACCTTCCCAAGCCACATGCGCTATTGGATAAGCGCAAGCCTACTAACCTCGCGAACTGTGGTCGTCACAGCTGCCTTAAAAGCCATGACAAGCAGCAGATACAGTATGCGTCCACGTTGGGACGTGCCGGTGAATGTATTGCTGTTGCGTATACCTGGACTTTCAGCGTACCCTCTGAGACAGTTGAACCCCACATCATGTGGTGCACATGCGGCGGCAGTCATGTGCAAGCCGTGAGTGGGCGAGACGCAGAACCGCCTAGTGCTAGCCTTACGTAACAGCTCCATGCAAAGGCATACAACTTAATGCCACCCCAAAACAAGCCAACAGCCAAGAACTTCGGCAGCGCTAGAACGTGACAAGGCCGAATTGAGATTGCCTTCATAAGCTCCAGAGATTCGTCCGAAGGAATGTGGAAAATCCTCTTTCTCCCTGAAACCGACAGACGTCCCCGACCACATAAATCCATCGGTGTGGACGACGTCTGCTGCGCGCAGCGTAAATCAGCTTCCCACCTTGCTCCACTAGGCTTCATTTCCCTGTAATTGTCGTCAAATGCCGGCGAATGCTTG
>NW_013574846.1:17952-18164 GCF_000499745.2 Eimeria mitis | reverse complement strand
CGGAGCCACACTGTCTCCGCTGCTGCTGTCTCCTGCTAGCATCCCCACAAGTGCAGCAGCAGCAGCAGCAACAGGACGGTGGTAGCCTGGTTCCGATACACCACTTGCTGCTGCTGCTGCTGCTGCTGCAGCAGCAGCAGCAGCAGCAGACCGGAGGTCACCAGCGGGGAGTGCAGGGGCCAGCTGCTGGCCCCCCCCTCTACGGGGGGCAT
>NW_013574846.1:17421-17852 GCF_000499745.2 Eimeria mitis | reverse complement strand
CAGCAGCAGCAACAGGACGGTGGTAGCCTGGTTCTGATACACCACTTGCTGCTGCTGCTGCTGCTGCTGCTGCAGCAGCAGCAGCAGCAGACCGTATGTCACCAGCGGGGAGTGCAGGGGCCAGCTGCTGGCCCCCCCCTCTACGGGGGGCACTTGCTGCTGCTGCTGCTGTTGCTGCTGCTGCTGCTGCTGTTGCTGCTGCTGCTGCTGCTGCATTCTCAATAGGAGGGAAAGGAGACCCTGTTGCTCGTGCTGCTACGTAGTGCTGCAGCAGCTCAATCGGGTGAGACAGCTCCACTGTCACCTCAGCTGCACGCATGCAGCAGCAGCAGCAGCAGCAGCAGCAGCAGATATGATCGCAGCAGCAGCAGCAGCAGCAGCAATAGGATAGCAGAAGCAACAGCAGGACACGTTACACAGCTCGAGAGACT
>NW_013574846.1:17141-17321 GCF_000499745.2 Eimeria mitis | reverse complement strand
CGGGTGAGACAGCTCCACTGTCACCTCAGCTGCACGCATGCAGCAGCAGCAGCAGCAGCAGCAGCAGCAGCAGCAGCAGCAGATATGATCGCAGCAGCAGCAGCAGCAGCAGCAGCAGCAATAGGATAGCAGAAGCAACAGCAGCAGCAAAACTCAAGCAAGCTGCAACAGCAGCAGCAG
>NW_013574846.1:16894-17041 GCF_000499745.2 Eimeria mitis | reverse complement strand
TGCTGCTGTTGCTGCTGCTGCTGTTGCTGCTGCTGCTGCTGCTGCTGCTGCTCCTGCTGCTGCTGCCCATCATTAAAATCAGAGAAGTCAACAAAACGAAAAGGAGTCTGCCGCCCGTCCGGTGTCGTCATCTACACACACACACAC
>NW_013574846.1:16562-16794 GCF_000499745.2 Eimeria mitis | reverse complement strand
CAGCAGCAACAGCAGGACACGTTACACAGCACGAGAGACTCAGGCGAACGCAGCAGCAGCAGCAGCAGCAGCAGCAGCAGCAAAAGCAGCAGCAGCAGCAGCAGCAGATGGATTGCATACCAAAGGTAATAACAACGCAGAAGTATCCCTTAGAGCAGGGTGCATCCGGCTGCTGCTGCTGCTGCTGCAGCTGCTGCAGTTGCTGCAGCGGCTGATCCAGTTGCTGCTGCTG
>NW_013574846.1:15496-16169 GCF_000499745.2 Eimeria mitis | reverse complement strand
TTAAAATCAGAGAAATCAACAAAACGAAAAGGAGTCTGCCGCCCGTCCGGTGTCGTCATCTACACACACATACACCTCCCTATACACCCTAAACTGCCTATACACCCCAGCAACTGCCTATACACCCCAAACTCCCTATACACCCCAGCAGCTGCCTATACACCCCAGCAGCTGCCTATACACCCCAGCAGCTGCCTATACACCCCAAACTCCCTATACACCCCAGCAGCTGCCTATACACCCCAGCAGCTGCCTATACACCCCAGCAGCTGCCTATACACCCCAGCATCTGCCTATACACCCTAAACTGCCTATACACCCCAGCACCTGCCTATACACCCCAGCACCTCCCTATACACCCCAGCACTTCAGCACCTCCCTATACACCCCAGCACCTGCCTAGACACCGCAGCAGCTGCCTATACACCCCAAACTCCCTATACACCCCAGCAGCTGCCTATACACCCCAAACTCCCTATACACCCCAGCACCTGCCTATACACCCCAGCACCTGCCTATACACCCCAGCACCTCAGCACTTGCCTATACACCCTGGCACCTCCCTATACACCCCAGCACCTCTCTAGACACCCCAGCACCTGCCTAGACACCCCAGCATCTCCCTCTACACCGCACTACAACCCCAGTACGACAGAAGACGCAAACCCTAAAG
>NW_013574846.1:14380-15396 GCF_000499745.2 Eimeria mitis | reverse complement strand
TCCCTATACACCCCAAACTCCCTATACACCCCAGCACCTGCCTATACACCCCAGCAACTGCCTATACACCCCAGCACCTCAGCACCTGTCTATACACCCTGGCACCTCCCTATACACCCCAGCACCTGTCTAGACACCCCAGCACCTGCCTATACACCCCAACACCTCTCTATACACCCCAGCACCTGCCTATACACCCCAGCACCCCACCACCTCCATATACTCCCCGGCACCTGCCTATACACCCCAGCACCTGCCTATACACCCCAGCATCTCCCTCTACACCGCACTACAACCCCAGTACGACAGAAGACACAAACCCTAAACCCTAAACCCTAAACCCTAAACCCTAGAGACCTGAAAGACAGCAACGAAGCGCATGAGGTCGATGAGGAGAGTGACGGAGCAGCCAGACTGCAGCGGCTCTAAACCATCGACGGCTTTTCGCTCCAGTATAGACCCTCGGCCTGCTCACAAACCCTAAACCCTAAACCCTAAACCCTAAACCCTAAACCCTAAACCCTAAGCCCTAAACCCTAAGGCCGAGACTGTGCGGAGAAACAAGCGCACCACACCACCGGCCACCAGCTAGACACGCAGATGTTTAGCGTGGATATTATTAGGGTTTAGGGTTTAGGGTTTAGGGTTTAGGTTTTCAGGGGGATATGATAGGATGTTATTAGGGTTTAGGGTTTAGGGTTTAGGGTTTACGTTTGCACAGCTGGCCTTGTCTGTTGACGAAGACAGAATTGAGGGTTTGGATGTTCTTGCCGCAAGGAACCCTCGCTGAGACACAAAACACTCCGAGGGTTTAGGGTTTAGGGTTTAGGGTTTAGCGCTCTATACACCCAGAGTGCCAATCAGTAAAAACCAGAGCAGCGGCCACTGCAGCAGCAGCAACAGCAGCAACCGCAGCAGCAAAAGCAGCAGCAGCAGTAGCAACAACCGCAGCAGCAGCAATAGCAACAACAGTAGCAACAACAACAGCAGCAACAACAACAGCAGCAGCAGCAACA
>NW_013574846.1:13623-13833 GCF_000499745.2 Eimeria mitis | reverse complement strand
GAGTGCCAATCAGTAAAAACCAGAGCAGCGGCCACTGCAGCAGCAGCAACAGCAGCAACCGCAGCAGCAACAGCAACAGCAGCAGCAGCAGTAGCACTAGCAGCAGCAGCAGCAGCAGCAGTAGCAACAACAGCAGCAGCAACAACAGCAGCAGCAACAACACCAGCAGCAACAACAACAGCAGCAACAGCAGCAGCAGCAACAACCACT
>NW_013574846.1:12850-13318 GCF_000499745.2 Eimeria mitis | reverse complement strand
AAAAAAAAAAAAAAAAAAAAAAAAAAATAAATAAATAAATAAAACAATATAAATACATTCCTTACCCTTGAGTACTGTGTATGTGTACGCAGCAACCCCACCAACGCGGAGCTGTCTCTCATACACAAGAGATATCATCCCCCCCTTTCTCTCTTTGCGGAATCGACGATCCCCCAAAGACAGCCGCCCCACACGGCTCGCATCGGGGTGGAAACGAGGCGATCCCCAAGGCGGAGCTATCGATCCCACAGACCCCACAACCGATCCCATACACCCCACACTCGATCCCATACACCCCACACTCGATCCCATACACCCCACACTCGATCCCACTGCTGACCCCACACTCGGCCCCATACACCCCACACTCGATCCCACTGTTGACCCCACACTCGATCCCATACACCCCACACTCGATCCCACACTTGATCCCATAACAGACCCAGTTGATTCAACTGGCGATCCCAT
>NW_013574846.1:12136-12750 GCF_000499745.2 Eimeria mitis | reverse complement strand
CCCATACACCCCACACTCGATCCCATACACCCCACACTCGATCCCATACACCCCACACTCGATCCCACTGTTGACCCCACACTCGATCCCACTGTTGACCCCACACTCGGCCCCATACACCCCACACTCGATCCCATACACCCCACACTCGATCCCATACACCCCACACTCGATCCCGCACTCGATCCCACGACAGACCCAGTTGACTCCACTGGCGATCCCATACACCCCACACTCGATCCCATACACCCCACACTCGATCCCAGGTTGTTGCCTCGCACCAACTCGCTGCATGAACCCGCCGCATGCAGCCCCAAATGTTTTTTATTTTCTCCTTCTTTTTCTTTCTCTCTCATCACCAAACCACCACATAACTCGGAATCTCCCCTACTCCTGTTTACGCTGCTGCTGCTGCTGCTGCTGCTGCTGCTGCTGCTGCTGCTGCTGCTAGAGCTACCTGAACCAGAAATACTGCTGCTGCTGCAGCTGCTGCTGCTGCTGTGAATGCTGCTGCTGCTGCTGCTGCTGCAGTTTTGCTCTTTTGGGCAAACATCGCGGCGGTTGCTGCTGCTGCAGCTATTGCTGCTGCTGCTGTTGCTGCTGCTGCTGCTGCT
>NW_013574846.1:10227-10650 GCF_000499745.2 Eimeria mitis | reverse complement strand
AGCAGCAGCAGCAGCAGCAGCTGAGACAGAATGGTGTTTGCTGCATTTAATATATTAAATTTTCTCTACTATTGAACACTCTCCTTCTCTTTGTAAACCCTCAACAGATATATACTAAACCCTAAACCCTAAACCCTCCATAGACCCCAAACCCTAAACCCTAAACCCTAAACCCTAAACCCTCGTCGTATTGTACAGGAGGATGTCTCTCTTTTCCCTCTCTCGCGTCCTTCTCACTCCACCCAAAACCCCCAGGTTTGTCTCTTTATGCAGTTTTCTAGGGTTTAGGGTTTAGGGTTTAGGGTTTAGGGTTTAGGATGCTGTAGTTGAATCCGTGTAATATATGTTAAGGGTTTAGGGTTTAGGGTTTAGGGTTTAGTATAGTGTGTGGTAGTTATCTTTCATCTCCCTGCGTATATATAT
>NW_013574846.1:9667-10127 GCF_000499745.2 Eimeria mitis | reverse complement strand
GGTTTAGGGTTTAGGATGCTGTAGTTGAATCCGTGTAATATATGTTAAGGGTTTAGGGTTTAGGGTTTAGTATAGTGTGTGGTAGTTATATTTCATCTCCCTGCGTATATATACATGGATGCTGAATATCCATTGTTTATGTTTTATCTAGGGTTTAGGGTTTAGGGTTTAGGGTTTAGGGTTTGTGTATAGGAATGTATTTTTTCCTTGGCACACGGTGTCTATACACCTCAGCGGAGGGTTTATAGAGTCTCGGCGGCTTTGTCTTAGGGTCCCCATAAACATAACAAAACCCGAAATAAAAAATTATATTGAGGGTTTATATAAAACTAAAATTATTAAAATTAATACGCTTATTAAAATACCAGAAAGAAGAAGAAATATACAAGATAAAAGGCGTAAGATAAACCCTAAACCCTCGTAAACCCTAAACCCTAAACCCTCATAAACCCTAAACTTT
>NW_013574846.1:9440-9567 GCF_000499745.2 Eimeria mitis | reverse complement strand
AGGGTTTATATAAAACTAAAATTATTAAAATTAATACTCTTATTAAAATTCCAGAAAGAAGAAGAAATATACAAGATAAACGCCGTAAGATAAACCCTAAACCCTCGTAAACCCTAAACCCTCGTAG
>NW_013574846.1:8897-9180 GCF_000499745.2 Eimeria mitis | reverse complement strand
ATTAATACTCTTATTAAAATACCAGAAAGAAGAAGAAATATACAAGATAAAAGGCGTAAGATAAACCCTCATAAACCCTAAACCCTCGTAAACCCTAAACCCTCGTAAACCCTAATTTTTAGTTAGAGGGTTTATATAAAACTAAAATTATTAAAATTAATACTCTTATTAAAATACCAGAAAGAAGAAGAAATATCCAAGATAAAAGGCGTAAGATAAACCCTCATAAAGCCTAAACCCTCGTAAACCCTAAACCCTCGTAAACCCTAATTTTTAGTTAGAT
>NW_013574846.1:8530-8797 GCF_000499745.2 Eimeria mitis | reverse complement strand
CGTAAGATAAACCCTAAACCCTCGTAAACCCTAAACCCTCGTAAACCCTAAACCCTCGTAAACCCTAATTAGTATTTAGAGGGTTTATATAAAACTAAAATTATTAAAATTAATACTCTCATTAAAATACCAGAAAGAAGAAGAAATATCCAAGATAAAAGGCGTAAGATAAACCCTCATAAACCCTCATAAACCCTAAACCCTCGTAAACCCTAAACCCTCGTAAACCCTAATTTTTATTTAGAGGGTTTACATAAAACTAAAATA
>NW_013574846.1:8149-8430 GCF_000499745.2 Eimeria mitis | reverse complement strand
AGAAAGAAGAAGAAATATACAAGATAAAAGGCGTAAGATAAACCCTAAACCCTCGTAAACCCTAAACCCTCGTAAACCCTAATTTTTATTTAGAGGGTTTATATAAAACTAAAATTATTAAAATTAATACTCTTATTGAAATACCAGAAAGAAGGAGAAATATGCAGGATACACGGCGTAAACCCTAAACCCTAAACCCTCATAAACCCTAAACCCTAAATTCTCATAAACCCTAAACCCTAGACTCTGCCAAACCCTAAACCATAAGCCTGAAGCTACCA
>NW_013574846.1:7408-7813 GCF_000499745.2 Eimeria mitis | reverse complement strand
CCTCGGCATGGACACTGCCTATTCCTAATCTACTAGCAGGTAATTAGGGTTTACGAGGGTTTAGGGTTTAGTAGGGTTTAGGGTTTAGGGTTTAGTAGGGTTTAGGGTTTAGGGTTTACGCGATGGATTGAATTTTGTGGTTTTTTTAGCGTATTAAACTTTACATTAAAACACTCAGAACTCTCATATTTAGAAATTAGGGTTTAGAGATTAGGGTTTAGGGTTTAGGGTTTAGGGTTTTGCGTAGGCGACGAGCTGCCTATACACCCGCGAGCCACCCTCAAGATATTTCACCACCCCTATTTATTATATTAAACCCTAAACCCTAAACCCTAATAAACTTGTGAGAGTTCTGGTGTTTTATTAGTGTTTATAAGGGTTTATAAGGGTTTATAAGGGTTTATA
>NW_013574846.1:7121-7308 GCF_000499745.2 Eimeria mitis | reverse complement strand
TCTCATAAACCCTAAACCCTAGACTCTGCCAAACCCTAAACCATAAGCCTGAAGCTACCACTAAACCCTCGCAACCCCTAAACTGTAAACCCTTCTCCTTTAAACCCCTAAACCCTAAACCCTCATAAACCCTAAACCCTAAATTTAAGATAAAAGCGTAAATATTGTGTTTTTTGTTCCCATTTTT
>NW_013574846.1:5062-7021 GCF_000499745.2 Eimeria mitis | reverse complement strand
TCTCATAAACCCTAAACCCTAGACTCTGCCAAACCCTAAACCATAAGCCTGAAGCTACCACTAAACCCTCACAACCCCTAAACTGTAAACCCTTCTCCTTTAAAACCCTAAACCATAAACCCTCATAAACCCTAAACCCTAAATCTACGATAAAAGCGTAAATATTGTGTTTTTTGTTCCCGTTTTCTGGAATTTTGAGGGTTTAGGGTTTAGGGTTTAGGGTTTAGGGTTTGTGTTTCAGTTGGATACTATCGTGCGGGGTGTATGTACAAGAAAGCTATAATAACCCTTGAGGGTTTTGTTCCGCCTGAAGTACAGATGCTGCGTTCTAGCCGCAACATATCTATAAACCCCGACAAAACAAAAAAAAATATATCTTATGGGGCAAATAAAGAATTAAAAAGAAAACCAAATAAACAACAAATATATCAAGGGGGAGAAATACCCTCGGCATGGACACTGCCTATTCCTAATCTACTAGCAGGTAATTAGGGTTTACGAGGGTTTAGGGTTTATTAGGGTTTAGTAGGGTTTAGTAGGGTTTAGTAGGGTTTAGGGTTTAGGGTTTACGCGATGGATTGAATTTTTTGTTTTATTTAGCGTATTAAACATTACATTAAAACACTCAGAACTCTCATATATAGAAATTAGGGTTTAGAGATTAGGTTTTAGGGTTTAGGGTTTAGGGTTTTGCGCAGGCGACGAGCTGCCTATACACCCGAGCCACCGCCAAGATATTTCATCACCCCTATTTAGGATATTAAACCCTAAACCCTAAACCCTAATAAACTCTAAACAATAATTTATAAATATGAGAGTTCTGGTGTTTTATTAGTGTTTATAAGGGTTTACTAGGGTTTATAAGGGTTTATGAGGGTTTAGGGTTTTGCGCAGGCGACGAGCTGCCTATACACCCGAGCCACCGCCAAGATATTTCACAAACCCTAGACACCCCAGACCTCCGTCTCCCCTTCCGTCACGACGGCGTATACAGCTGCACTTATAAACCCAAAGAACTGCAGCACCAAACGCATGTTCCAGTAAGCAGCAGCAGCAGCAGCAGCAGCAGCAGCAGCAGCAGTAGTAGGAGTAGTACTAGTAGGAGTAGTAGCAGAAGAGCTGCAGCACCAAACGCATGTTCCTGTAAGCAGCAGCAGCAGCAGCAGCAGCAGCAGCTGCAGCAGCTGCTGCAGCAGCAGCTGCAGCAGCAGCAGTAGTAGTAGTAGCAGCAGGAGTGGTAGTAATAGTAGGAGTAGGAGCAGCAGAAGAGCTGCAGCACCAAACACACGTTCGAGAAAGCAGCAGCAGCAGCAGCAGCAGCAGCAACAGCAGCAGCAGCTGCTGCAGCAACAGCAGCAGCAGCAGCAGCAGCAGGGAAGAGGATAGAGGCATTATGGGATTAGCATCAGCAGCATTAGCAATACAACTCCTCACCTCTCTAGGGTTTAGGGTTTAGGGTTTAGGGTTTAGGGTTTGCGTTTTGTATGCAGTTGGATCTGAGGCCCTGGCGGCACCGTCTCTCCAATTCACAGAACCGCCTAAACAAGTAGCTAGCTAAAGGCTAGCATATGGCTAGCTAGCTAGCTAGCTAGCTAGCTGGCTAGCTAGCTAGCTAGGCAGCTAGCTAGCTAGCTAGTACCTAGTATTAGCTAGCCAGCCGACTGCTGGCTAGCTAGACAGCTACTAGCTAGCTAGCCGGTGGCTAGCTAGTAGCTAGCTAGTAGCTAGCTAGTAGCTAGCTAGTAGCTAGCTAGTAGCTAGCTAGCTAGTAGCTAGCTAGCTAGCTAGCTAGATAGCCGCTAGCAGGTGGCTAGCTAGATCGTAGCTAGCAGGTGGCTGTATAGCTGCCTATCAGCTAGCTAGCTAGCTAGCTAGCTAGCGCTGCATTTTAACTGAGGGTTTAGGGTTTAGGGTTTAGGGTTTAGGGTTTGATACGAAGATACCCCCCTCAGACCCTAA
>NW_013574846.1:3225-4962 GCF_000499745.2 Eimeria mitis | reverse complement strand
GCAGCAGCAGCAGCAGCAGCAGCAGCTGCAGCAGCAGCAGCAGCAGCAGCAGCAGCAGCAGCAGCAGCAGTAGTAGTAGTAGTAGTACTAGTAGGTGTAGGAGTAGCAGAAGAGCTGCAGCACCAAACACATGTTCCAGTAAGCAGCAGCAGCAGCAGCAGCAGCAGCAGCAGCAGCAGGTACAGCAACAGCAGCAACAGCAGCAGCAGCAACAGCAGGTGAAGGAGAAGAGAGAGGGTTGAGGCCTGATGGGATTAGCGGCAGCAGCATTAGCAATACAACACCTCACCTCTCTAGGGTTTAGGGTTTAGGGTTTAGGGTTTAGGGTTTAGGGTTTGCGTTTTGTATGCAGTTGGATCTGAGGCCCTGGCGGCACCGTCTCTCCAATTCACAGAACCGCCTAAACAAGTAGCTAGCTAGTAGCTAGCTGCTAGCTAGCTAGTAGCTAGCTGCTAGCTAGCTAGTAGCTAGCTGAAGGCTAGCATGTGGCTAGCTAGCTGGCTAGCTAGCTAGCTAGCTAGCTAGCTAGTACCTAGTATTAGCTAGCTAGCCAACTACTGGCTAGCTAGCCAGCTACTAGCTAGCTAGCCGGTGGCTAGCTAGTAGATAGTTAGTAGCTAGCTAGCCGGTGGCTAGCTAGTAGCTACTTAGTAGCTAGCTAGCTAGCTAGCTAGTAGCTAGCTAGTACCTAGCTAGTAGCTAGCTAGTAGCTAGCTAGCTAGCTAGCTAGCTAGCTAGCCGCTAGCAGTTGGCTAGCTATCTCGTAGCTAGCAGGTGGCTATATAGCTACCTATCAGCTAGCTAGCTAGCTAGCTAGCTAGCTAGCGCCGTATTTTAACTGAGGGTTTAGGGTTTAGGGTTTAGGGTTTAGGGTTTAGGGTTTGATACAAAGATACCCCCCTCAGACCCTAAAACGCTTTTTTGTGTTGCAGTGGTTCCCTGCTGACGCTTCTGTTTTTGAGGGTTTAGGGTTTAGGGTTTAGGGTTTAGGGTTTAGGGTTTAGGTTTCGTGTTGTTTGTCTCCTTTTGTCATGGGCTGTCTCCTCTTTTATCTTCCTTTATGCAAAAGGAGACAAAAGGAGACAAAAGGAGACAAAAAGAGACAAAAGGAGACAAAAGGAGACAGAAAGAAACAGGAAGAAACAAAAAGAAAAGAGACAAAAGGAGACAGAAAGAGAAGAGACAAAAGGAGACAAAAGAAAGGAGACAAAAGGAGACAGAAAGAAACAAAAAGAAACAAAAAGAAACAGAAAGAAAAGAGACAAAAAGGAGACAAAAGAAAACAAAAGGAGACAAAAGAAAAAAGGAGACAAAAGGAGACAGAAAGAGGATATAAAGAAACAGAAAGAGAGATAGGTAGACAAACAAACAGAGACAAACAAACAAAAACAAAAAAAAACAAAAAAAAAACAAAAAGAAAACAAAGAGGAGACAAAAAGAAACAAAAAGAAACAAACACGAGACAAAAATAAATAAAAAGGAGACAAAGCTGTATATGGCTTGCAGAAGATAGCTAGGGTTTAGGGTTTAGGGTTTAGGGTTTAGTATATTATCTCCTTTTGTCTCTTTTTTGTCTCTCTTTGTCTCCTCTTTGTAGCAGCAGCAGCTTGCAGTATAAATATAAAAAAGGGTTTAGGGTTTAGGGTTTAGGGTTTAGGGTTTAGCTGGGGTTTAGTCTTTCCGCGTACAGGCAGCTACGCAGGCGTAACCCTAAACCCTAAACCCTAAACCCTACAG
>NW_013574846.1:2546-3125 GCF_000499745.2 Eimeria mitis | reverse complement strand
GCAGTGGTTCCCTGCTGACGCTTCTGTTTTTGAGGGTTTAGGGTTTAGGGTTTAGGGTTTAGGGTTTAGGTTTCGTGTTGTTTGTCTCCTTTTGTCTTGGGCTGTCTCTTCTTTTATCTTCCTTTATGCAAAAGGAGACAAAAGAAAAAAAAAAAGACAAAAGGAGACAAAAGGAGACAAAAAGAAACAGAAAGAAACAGAAAGAAAAGAGACAAAAGGAGACAGAAAGAGAAGAGACAAAAGGAGACAAAAGAAAGGAGACAAAAGGAGACAAAAAGAAACAGAAAGAAACAGAAAGAAAGGAGACAGAAAGAAAAGAGACAAAAGAAGAGACAAAAAGAAAACAAAAGGAGACAAAAGAAAGGAGACAAAAGGAGACAGAAAGAGGATATAAAGAAACAGAAAGAGAGATAGGTAGACAAACAAACAGAGACAAACAAACAAAAACAAAAAAAAAACAAAAAAAAACAAAAAGAAAACAAAAAGAAAACAAAAAGAAACAAAAAGAAACAAAAAAGAGACAAAAATAAATAAAAAGGAGACAAGGCTGTATATGGCTTGCAGTAGATAGCTAGGGTT
>NW_013574846.1:982-2446 GCF_000499745.2 Eimeria mitis | reverse complement strand
AGGGTTTAGGGTTTAGGGTTTAGTATATTATCTCCTTTTGTCTCTTTTTTGTCTCTCTTTGTCTCCTCTTCGTAGCAGCAGCAGCTAGCAGTATAAATATAAAAAAGGGTTTAGGGTTTAGGGTTTAGGGTTTAGCTGGGGTTTAGTCTTTCGGTGTACAGGCAGCTACGCAGGTGTAACCCTAAACCCTAAACCCTAAACCCTAAACCCTACAAGCTGTCTCAGTGCAAGCAGCAAAGAGGAGGAGACTAGCAAGCAGCAGCAGCAGCACAGCAGCAGCAGCAACAGCAGCAACAGCAGCAGCAGCAGAAGCAGCAGCAACAGCAGCAGCAGCAACAGCAGCAGCAGCAGCAGCAGCAGCAGTGTCTTCTGTGTCTATACACTGCTGCTGGGGGCGTTTGAATATCGCTCTTATAAATTTAGGGTTTAGGGTTTAGGGTTTAGGGTTTAGGGTTTAGGGTTTGTTGTAGTTCAGTCTAAAGAACAAACCCTAAACCCTAAACCCTAAACCCTAAACCCTAAACACAGAACCACCACAACCCCCCTTTTTCTAGGGTTTAGGGGGGTGTAATACGAGGGTTTGTCGCAGCTACAAGAAACACCTTATAGTAAAATATTAGGGTTTAGGGTTTAGGGTTTAGGGTTTATGAGTGTTGGTGTTTAGGGTTCGAGGGTTTACAGATCATTCAGAGGGTCAGTGTTGAGGGTGGGTTAGGGTTTAGGGTTTAGGGTTTAGGGTTTAGGGTTAGTATAAGGGGTACTGCAACCCCCCCCAGCATAAGAAATTGAGGGTTTAGGGTTTAGGGTTTAGGGTTTAGGGTTTAAAAATTTATTTTTTTTTTGTGTATACTAGCAGCAGTTGCTGCAGTTCAATGAGCAGGCCCCACTACAGCACCAGCCCGCTGCTGCTGCAGCTGCTGCTGCTGCTGCTGCTGCTGCTTTGCTTTTGTTGGCTGTGCTTTACTACGAAATATATTTTCTTTNGCTGCTGCTGCTGCTGCTGCTGCTGCTTTGCTTTTGTTGGCTGTGCTTTACTACGAAATATATTTTCTTTATTTTGTTTTTGTTGCTTTTTCTTTGTTTAGGTTTGTTGCTGCTGCAGTTCTGGGGTGTACGTACACCTCAACCCTCGCTCTTATCTGCTGCTGCTGCTGCTGCTGCTGCTGCTGCTGCTGCTGCTGCAGCAGCGCAGCAGCAGGAAGGGCCCTCTCTCTCTCTTATATTTCTTTCTTCGGTTTGTTGGGATATTTTACTCTATATTCATTTGTAAGTATATTATAAACACTTTTCTCCTCGAGGGTTTAGGGTTTAGGGTTTAGGGTTTAGGGTTTAGGCTCTCCTTCTAAACCCTTCAGCACGCAGGGGGGCCCCCACATTTTTATTTTCTTTTTTTATCGATCAGGGGGGTTTAGGGGCCTAAACCCTAAACCCTAAACCCTAATAAACCCTTGTAAGAGACTGGGG
>NW_013574846.1:0-882 GCF_000499745.2 Eimeria mitis | reverse complement strand
CCCCCCACATTTTTATTTTCTTTTTTTGTCGATCAGGGGGGTTTAGGGGCCTAAACCCTAAACCCTAAACCCTAATAAACCCTTGTAAGAGACTGGGGCTGCATCAATATGCATACACCTTAATCTAGGGTTTAGGGCTTTTTAGGGTTTAGGGTTTAGGGTTTAGTGGGGAGCCCAGTAGTGTATATTTGTCTGTGTCTCAAGCCACATTCTCTCAATAAAAAAACTAGGGTTTAGGGTTTTCTCTCTCTCCTCTCTCCTCTCTCCTCTGTTCTGTCTACTTTCTAGGGTTTAGGGTTTAGGGTTTAGGGTTTAGGGTTTAGGGTTTAGGGTTTGTGTGTAGGAGAATGGAGCGTAGAGTTGCAGACAGAAAAGCAAACTTTAAAAAAAACTTTGAGGACCCCAGGAGGAAACGGGAGGACCTCCAGGTAAAGGGTTTAGGGTTTAGGGTTTAGGGTTTAGGGTTTAGGGTTTAGGGTTTGAGGGTTTAGGGTTTTGTTGCTGCTTGGGGTTGTGTTTTCTTTGTGTTTTTGTTTCGTTTTTATATTCGTTTGTTTTCTCTTTTTCTCTTTTTTTATTTTATTTTATTTATTTATTTTTTTGTTTCTCTCCTCTGCCTAAACAAATAAATAAATATTTATTTATTTATTTATTTGTATTTACATTTATATTTATATTTATTTATATTTATATTTATTTATATTTATTATATTTTATTTATCTTTGTCTTTATATTTTTATTTACATGTATCTATATATTTATATTTATTTATATTTATATGTTTATATGTTTATTTATTTATATCTATTTATTTATTTATTTATATTTATTTATTTATATTTATTTATATGTTTATATGTTTATTTATTTATATTTATTTA
>NW_013574845.1:882-2703 GCF_000499745.2 Eimeria mitis | reverse complement strand
TATATATATATTTATATATATATATATATATATATATATATATATATATATAGGAATAGAGAGAGAGACAGAGAGAGAGACAGAGAGAAAAAGACACAGAGACAGAGAAGAAAAGAGAAAGAGAGAGAAAGAGAGAGAAAAGGAGAGAAAGAGAGAGACAGAAAGAGAAACAAAGAGACAGACAGAAAGAGAGAGAAACAAAGAAAGAGAAAGAAAGAGAAAGAAAGAAATGTAATATACAGAGTTGCAGCACTGTCTCTGTGTTTGTTTATCTGCGGTGTACGTCTCCCTTTACCTCCCTATACACCCCAACACAACACCACCAACAGCAACCACAAGGGGGGCCCCCTTCTGCCTGCAGCTGGGGGCCCCCTTTAAAAGGGTACTAAAGAGGGGGGCGGGGGGGGGCCCCCATCAGGAGGGTACTAGAGGGGGCCCCCTGAGAAGGGTACTAGAGAGGGGCCCCCTGAGGAGGGTAATAAGGTGGGGGGCCCCCTGAAGAGGGTACTATAGGGGGGCCCCCAAGGAGCGTACTAGAGGGGGGCCCCCTGAGGAGGGTACGAGAGGGGGGCCCCCTGAGGAGGGTACTAGAGGGGGGCCCCCCCAGGGGGCCCCCCTGAGGGGGCCCCCCTAAGGGGGCCCCCCTGAGGGGGCCCCCCTGAGGGGGCCCCCCTGAGGGTCTCAGGAGTCGAAGGTGTCCCCCACAGCAGTCCTCAGCCGCAGCAACAGGAAAGGAAGTAAAGCTGCAGCGCAGCAGCAACAGCAGCAGCAGCAGCAACAGCAGCAGCAGCAGCAGCAGCAGCAGCAGCAGCAACAACAGCAGCAGCAGCAGCAACAGCAGCAGCAGCAGCAACAGCAGCAGCAGCAGCAGCAGCAGCAGCAGCAGCAAATCGCAGATAGCGGGTATCTACAGGAAGTGAAGCAGAAGTACACCCAGCGAGAATACATTTCGGGCTTTGCATGCATGCATGCATGCAGAGCCCCAACAATGCATGCATGCAGCTGTGTGCATGCACCCCTGCATGCATGCATGCATGTCTGCAAAGCCCCAAAAGTGCATGGACAAAGCATAGGTGCATGCATGCATGCACAGCCCCAATAACATGTGCATGCATGCATGCATGCATGCATGCGTACACTTTTGCATGCATGCATGCATGCATGCATGCATGCATGCGAAAGCCCCAAACAGTCTCACCGTATTTGTGTGTTTTCAAGATGAATGCTAAAGTACAGCTGTTTAGAGCCAATATAAATAAACTCGCGGGCAACTGCATGCAAACAAAATAAATAAATAAATAAATAAATAAATAAATAAATAAATAAATAAATAAATAAAAAATAAATAAATAAATAAATAAATAAATAAATAAAAGTAATTAATTAATTAGGAGAACAAATGAAAAAACACACAAACAGAAAATAAACAAAAAGATAAACAAACAAAAACAAAATAAAAAAAACAATCAAACAAAAAACAAATAAAAAAAAACAAATAAAAAAACAAATAAAAAACAAATAAACAAAAATAAACAAGCATTTGCATGCAGAAAAAAGAGAGAAAAACAAAGAAGAGAGACAAAGAAGAGAGAGACAAAAAAGAGAAAAAAAATAAAAAGTTTATATAAATAAAGAAAGCAAACAGAAAAAAAATAAATATATTATAATAAAAAATAAATAAAAAAAACAAAAAAAAACAATAAATAAAAAAGGAGACAGAGAAAAAACAACAAATAATGCGCTAGACAAATACGTACATGTAAATATAAGTATAAACATGAATGTAAATATAAATAAAAATAAATATAAATAAATAAATAA
>NW_013574845.1:0-812 GCF_000499745.2 Eimeria mitis | reverse complement strand
ATATGTAGATATAGATATGTAGATATAGATAATAGATATGCATACATCTAGATACAAATTAGATATAAATGTAAATATATATACATGTATACATATATATTTCTGTCTGTCTCCTCTTTTTATTTTTTAAATTTATTATTTATTATTTTTCTTCTTTTCGTCGCCTTGTCTCTTTTGGGGGCATCGTTTGGGGCTTTTTCCGATATTCTTTTTTTTTTCTGTCTCTGCATGCATTTGTGTTTTTGTTGTTTTTATATTTTTGTCCCTGCATGTATTTTTATTTTTTTGTTGAAATAGTTTATTTAGATGTAGATATGCGTATATTTATTACTTGTAAACAAACAAATATATGTATATCAATATATACATAGATGTATATATGTATATACATGTATACGAATATATGCATATATGTATATATACATAAACATATATATGTGTAAATATATATGTTTATATGCATATATATAAGCACATATGCATTTCTCTACGTATATAAGTGCATATATATTTATTTTGTAAAAGTGCGTCTGCCGGGAATCGAACCCGGGTCACCTCGATGGCAACGAGGTATTCTACCACTAGACCACAAACGCTTAGTATTACGGCCGCGACAGCTGCAGTGTCTGCGCAGCTGTACACCACTAAAAAATAAAATAATTATATCTGTATATATCTATATATGTTTCTGTGTTCTAGGGTTTAGGTTTTAGGATTTAGGGTTTAGGGTTTAGGTGTAACTGTAGTGTCTGCACAGCTCTATGCCATCAGTATGCACTTTATATATATATATATATATATATATATATATA
>NW_013574844.1:2617-2704 GCF_000499745.2 Eimeria mitis | reverse complement strand
TAATGCTTATCTCTTCACTGCAGGCACGTAAACCCTAAACCCTAAACCCTAAACCCTAAACCCTAAACCCGAATATACACTCACATA
>NW_013574843.1:2213-3065 GCF_000499745.2 Eimeria mitis | reverse complement strand
TTTTGTGTATTTTATACACAAAACATACAACGCTTGCTTTGTATATATAATATATATATATTATCTTCTTTATGTAATTTATATAAATAAAATAAATATATATATATATATATATATATATATATTTATATTTATATTTATATTTATATTTATATTTATGTTTATATATATTATATTATAGGCTGCGGCGCGATATATAAAATAAACATTTTGGTGTTTTACATGCATGCATATACAACCAATAAACCCTAAACCCTAAACCCTAAATTAGGGTTTAGGGTTAGCGATTCTTCTCGTCTGCAGCTATTGTAGCTCTGCACACAAACACAAAAACCCTAAACCCTAAACCCTAAACCACAACAACTCCCTTAAACCCCTATTTATAAAAACCCCTAAACCCTAAACCCTAAACCCTCGCCCCTTCTCTAAACCCTAAACCCTAAACCCTCGCCCCTTCTCTGAACCCTAAACCCTAAACCCTCACCCTAAACCCTAAACCCTCGTCCCTTATCTAAACCCTAAACCCTCGCCCCTCTTCCAAACCCTAAACCCCAAACCCTAAACCCTAAACCCTACTTGATGAAAGCATCCTCCATATGTCTGGAAACATCGAACCTTTCTTTTTCTTTTTTTTTTTTTGCTGCTGCTGCTGCTGCTGACATCTCCTCCCCTAGCCACTGCAGCGCCTCAGCCCGCAGCACCCGTGTCTCGAGAGAGACAGATTCGTCTCTACATATCTATATAAAAATAAAATAAATAAAAATAAAATAAAAATATATTAAATAAAAATAAAATACATATTTTATATGGTAATTAATTTGTTTAGGAGATATACTCATTTGTTTTATTTTG
>NW_013574843.1:1963-2113 GCF_000499745.2 Eimeria mitis | reverse complement strand
CTGCAGCGCCTCAGCCCGCAGCACCCGTGTCTCGAGAGAGACAGATTCGTCTCTACATATCTATATAAAATAAAATAAATAGAAATAAAATAAAAATATATTAAATAAAAATAAAATAAATGTTTTATATGGTAATTAATTTGTTTAGGT
>NW_013574843.1:1377-1863 GCF_000499745.2 Eimeria mitis | reverse complement strand
AAAAAAAAAAAAAAAAAAAAAAAAAAAAAAAAAAAAAAAAAAAAAAAAAAGCAAAATACACAAAAACATAAAATAAATAAATAAATGTATAAACCCAAACAAAGTAAAAAATAAATAAATAAATAAATAAATAAAAGAAATATATTTATATTTATAAAATAATATATAAATATAAACATTTAAATAGATAAATTCACTTATATAAATATAATATATATTATACTGATGTGTATGTATCTGTGTCATCACCCAAACCCTAAACCCTAAACCCTAAACCCTAAACCCTAAACCCTACCTTTTCTGCTGCTTTTCTTGCGGTATCCTCGACGTCGCATGCAACAATAGATAAAACGCTTTGAAGTATTTCTCCTACTTTATCAATCTGCGGGCATTCATACACCTTTGAGGGTTTAGGGTTTAGGGTTTAGGGTTTGGGGTTTAGGGTTTAGGGTTTAGGGTGCGGTGTAGTGTTAGAGTTAGGGTTTA
>NW_013574843.1:1126-1277 GCF_000499745.2 Eimeria mitis | reverse complement strand
GTTTATTAGGGTTTAGGGTTTATAAGGGTTTATTAAGGGTTTATAAGGGTTTATGAGGGTTTAGGGTTTACAGCTTAATCGACAAAAACCAGTTTCTGTTTCTCCCCGTTAGATTAAACAACCCTATATTAACTGTTTAGGGTTTAGGGTA
>NW_013574843.1:0-1026 GCF_000499745.2 Eimeria mitis | reverse complement strand
CATTCGGGTTTAGGGTTTATATGTGTAGGCAGTGTTCAGCCCTTTTCACGCAATTCGAGGGTTTATTAGGGTTTACAAAGGTTTATTAGGGTTTAGGGTTTATAAGGGTTTATTAAGGGTTTATAAGGGTTTATGAGGGTTTAGGGTTTATAGCTGAATCGACAAAAACCAGTTTCTGTTTCTCCCCGTTAAACTAAACAACCCTATATTAACTGTTTAGGGTTTAGGGTTTAGGGTTTAGGGTTTAGGGTTTAGGGTTTTATACATCTTGTGTATCGAGTCTATTGGGTGCATCTTCATTTGTTTCTGTTTTTTCTCCTTCTTTGTTTGTTTTTTGTTGGTGTCTTTGTTGTATATCTGTTGCTGCTATTGCTGCCTGCAGCACAGACTTCGCCATCGCGAATGTATTCCCTATACACCAGCAGCAGCAGCAGCAGCAGCAGCAGCAGCGGCAGCAGCAGCAGCAGCAGCAGCAACAGCAGCAGCAGCAGCGGCAGCAGCAGCAGCAGCAGAAGCAGCAGCAGCAGCAGAAGCAGCAGCAGCAGCAGAGACAGAAAGCAGTATTAGCAACAGATAAGGGTTTAGGGTGGATTCGTGTTTATTTCAGTTTATTAGGGTTTATTAGCGTTTATTAGGGTTTATTAGCGTTTATTAGGGTTTAGGGTTTACGAGGGTTTAGGGTTTACCTATTCCCCTGCTGGTGGCTTGTATGTTGGCTACCGTGGCCCCCAAACCCCAATAAGTTTGAACCTCCCCCCAACAACCGTGTACTACTAGGGCTTATTAGGGTTTAGGGTTTAGGGTTTACGAGGGTTTAGGGTTTAGGGTTTACCTATTCCCCTGCTGGTGGCTTGTATGTTAGCCACCGTGGCCCCCAAACCCCCAATAAGTTTGAACCTCTCCCAAACTACCGTGTATTACTACAGTTTCCTACAGTCTAGGATTTAGGGTTTACGAGGGTTTAGGGTTTACGAGGGTTTAGGGTTTACCTATTCCTCTGCTGGTGGCTTGTATGTTGGCTACTGT
>NW_013574842.1:2435-2795 GCF_000499745.2 Eimeria mitis | reverse complement strand
AGGGCCTTCAGCCTTGAGGCCTCCGAATAGACAACATCCTAACCATGCATTCTGAGACCCCTCTATACACGAACTATACAATGATGTTTTCTGTCGTTTGTGTTGTTGTTTCCCGTGGGGTGTTTGAGCTTTGTTAGCCAGCTGAAGTAGCGAAGAGGTGCAGCACCACCGACGCAGCTCCTTTAGTTGTACAGTCTACAGATGTATTTTTCTAGATTCTGTAGTTACTGGGGATCGCTATACAAGTGCACTTGTTGGGTTGCTGCTGCAGTGCAAAAAAGCTCTCGTTTCTGCTTCGCACACGCTGCCTGTGAAACATTAATTCTGGGGCTCTCTCTATTTAATTTTTTGTTTACTTCT
>NW_013574842.1:2119-2285 GCF_000499745.2 Eimeria mitis | reverse complement strand
TTCACTTAGCATAAGAAAGAGCGGGCCTGAGGAACTTGCATTTGTTCGTGGCCACACACCCCTGCAAGCCGGTGGTGGTGACCTGTGCTCGGTGTTCAGTCTGGGGCGAAGGTTCAGCAGTTTTTGTGTATTTTTCCTGTTGTTTTTCAGGTTTTATATTTCCATT
>NW_013574842.1:0-2019 GCF_000499745.2 Eimeria mitis | reverse complement strand
TTCACTTAGCATAAGAAAGAGCGGGCCTGAGGAACTTGCATTTGTTCGTGGCCACACACCCCTGCAAGCCCGGTGGTGGTGACCTGTGCTCGGTGTTCAGTCTGGGGCAAAGGTTCAGCCGTTTTTGTGTATTTTTCCTGTTGTTTTTCAGGTTTTATATTTCCATAATAGCCGTAAAAAGGTATTTCAATCCCAAATATCCTTCTCAAGGGCCAGTTACTGTTCATCGTCCATATTAGTAGCAGCACACCCCGCCTATACCCGAAGGTTCCGGGTTGACCGGCGAGCGTCCTGGGCGTTTTCATGAATGAAATCGCCATATATTTCCACATATTTCGCATAGTTTGATAGAGGAAATATAGAAATGGTTTAGTTTATCCAGGTTTCTGTTTTTTCAGCCACAGGCAAGCGGAATTGGCAACCACAGACAGCCCTCGGCGGAACATGAACTGCGCGGAGTAGACGCGAAAAGCTGCATGCAGCCGCCAGATTTTCCTGCTGAAAAAACTAACAGGATATTCAGTGTTCAGCGCAGAGGCTTCAGGGCCCCCAGTGTGCCCGCGCCTTCTGTCCCAGCCTCACGACATTCATACTTGAATATGGCGTCAAGTGGGTTGGTTACGCGGCCGACAATGCTTTCTATACAGATATTCAAGAACAGAAAGACCCGTTCGGTCTTCTTATTCTTTTCAGTTGTTTTTCTGCTGGCGTCAGAGCAGCATTTCGTTGTTGCTGCGGCATCCTACGCACCGTTGGGCGACCATTGGACAGCTGCTGCCGCCGTGCATCCCAGTACACCTCTTCAGTTCCTCCGCCAGCATATTTTATTGGAAAACGTGACGAATGCGAATGTCGTCCCCTCCGTTGAGGAGAGCAGCGTGGTTTCTGCAAGGTATGTGCGAGATGGTAATATAAAAGTTCCTGATGCCTTGCACGAGACTCTCAACTTCGACAGCTCCTTTCATCCGGAGTCACCAGACACTCAACGGCCCCTGCCCGTGAAAGTCTCCGGGATAGACGACCAAGCTGACGCCCTTCAGCAGCAGCTCCGCGCGCAGCAACTTAGAGATGTTTCGGATGCAGATAGAGGCGATTGGGATTGGGCTACTGAGGACGAGTGGGCAGAGGGGGAAGGGCAAGGAGAAAAGGAGAAGGAGAATCAGAAGGAAGAGGAGCACCACGAAGAAAACGGCAACGATGATCAGGAGCCTGTAGAGGGGGCCGGAGTTGTCCCGCAGTGGCAGCTGCAAGGGTCTGCAGCAGAAGATTCTTCTGTTGCAACCAACGTAAATACTAGTGGTGCTGGCCGCAGGACATCAGACAGGTTCGTGGACCCACGCAGTGAGCATCAGTGGCCACAGCAGCAGCAACAACAGCAACGCAACGGGCAGCAGTTCGAGCAAAGCAACGATGACTGGCTTGGACTCCCTTCGCAGCAGCAGCAGCGGCAGCCCTTGCCGCCGCAGCAGCAGCTGCTGCCTCCAAACCGAAATCCTTACGGTCGAGGAGGAGAGGATGAGTTCCTAAATCAGGGCCCCATCACCAATGGCCCAACCGGCATGAGGGGCCAGTCTGGGGCCCCGTTTGGGGGCCCCTCTGGAGGCTCCTTTCGGGGGCCCCCTCCAGCACCACACGGCATTTCACCTTTTGGGCAGCATGACGGCCCCCCTGGAGGCCCAGCTGGTAGTTCGCCTTTCGGCCAACGGGGCGTACCCGCTGGGCTCCCTTCTGGGGCTGCATCTATGGGCCCACGTGAGGGCCCCGTTGGAGGCCTACCTGGGGGCCCACCTGGGGGCCCCTCTCGCGAACAATTTGGAGTACAGTCTGGGAGCCTACCTGGAGGGGTACCTGGAAGTTCACGTGTGGGGCAATCTGAGGGACTTGGGGGCCCCCCTCTAGGGTTCGTAAGGGGCCCCTCAGGGGCCACCCCTTCCGGGATGTCTGCGGGTTTACCTGGGGACGCACTAAGGATCCCCGCTGGGGGCCCACCTGCTGGATTCGCAGGACAGGTAGCTGGAG
>NW_013574841.1:2269-2886 GCF_000499745.2 Eimeria mitis | reverse complement strand
CTGCTGCTGTCTTTATTGCTGCTGCTGATGGTGGTGGTAACCCAAACGCTATTAAATATTTATTTCATCACTGGCCCTTTAGGGGCTGGGGGGAGTTGTTTCAGGCTTATAGGTATGCTGCTGCTGCTGCTGCTGCTGCTGCTGCTGTTATTGTTGCTGCTGCTGCTGCTGTCTTTATTGGTGCTGCTGATGGTGGTGGAAACCCAAATGCTATTAAATATTTATTTCATCATTGGCCTTTTAGGGGCTGGGGGGAGTTGTTTCAGGCTTATAGGTGAGGAGATGCTGCTGCTGCTGCTGCTGTTCTTGTTGCTGCTGCTGCTGCTGGTTGGGGTGCTGCTGCTGCTGCTGGTGATAGTTGAGGGAGAAACCCAAATGCTATTAAATATTTATTTCATCATTGGCCTTTCAGAGGATGGGGGGAGTTGTTTCAGGCTTATAGGTGAGTTGCTGCTGCTGCTGCTGCTGCTGCTGATTGGGGTGCTGCTGCTGCTGCTGATGGTGGTGGTGGTTGCTGCTGCTAGTGATAGTTGAGGGAGAAACCCAAACGCTATTAAATATTTATTTCATCATTGGCCCTTTAGGGGGTGGGGAGAGCTCTTTCAGGCTTACAGGTG
>NW_013574841.1:585-1054 GCF_000499745.2 Eimeria mitis | reverse complement strand
CTGCTGCTGCTGCTGCTGCTGCTGCTGCTGCTGCTGCTGCTGCTGCTGCAGGTATTTCGTTTATCTCGGAACCACCGCTACAACGACGGCGCAGCAGCAAATGAATACTGGCGGTACCTGGAGGACTTCCTTCTCTCCCCCAGACAAATGCAGCTCAGCAGCACCAAACATATCAATGCATCCACTATGTAATACCTTCCTGCTGCTGCTGCTGCTGCTGCTGCTCCTGCTGCTGCTCCTGCTGCTGCTGCTGCTGCTGGTGCTGGGGGTGGTGGTGCTGCTGGGGGTGGTGGTGCTGCTGGGGGGGTGGCTAGGGATTTTAGAAGCAGCAGCAACTGCTGCAAAAGACAGGCAGCAGCAAACAGGTTATCATCCAGCTGGCTGCAGCAGCAGCTGTTGCTGCTGCAGCAGCAGCAGCAGCAGAAGCAGCAGCGGCAGCTTGGTGATGCTGTTGCTGCTGCTGCTGCTA
>NW_013574841.1:0-485 GCF_000499745.2 Eimeria mitis | reverse complement strand
AAGACAGGCAGCAGCAAACAGGTCATCGTCCAGCTGGCTGCAGCAGCAGCTGTTGCTGCAGCAGCAGCAGCAGCAGCAGCGGCAGCTTGGTGATGCTGTTGCTGCTGCTGCTGCTGCTGCTGCTGCTGCTATTGGCGGATGTCTGCACCCCGTCAGCTGGTAGAAAGACAGCAGCAGCAGTAGCAGGAGTAGCTGCTGCTGCAGCTACTGCTGCAGCTGCTGCAGCAGCTGCTGCAGCAGCTGCTGCTGCTCCTGTTGCTGCTGCTGTTTCTGTTGCTGCTGCTGCTGCTGCTGCTGCTGCACGGTGTAGCAGCAGAACCCTCTTGCGTAGTGGCTGGGAGCCACCGGGGCCTTCATCGTGCAGCCTCGCAGCAGCAGCAGCCGCAGCAGCAGCAGCAACACCGCAGCAGCAGCAGCAGCAGCAGCAGCAGCAGCAGCAGCAGCAGCACTGCTGCAGCTGTTCCCAGTTGTATTGCAGTACACAG
>NW_013574840.1:2115-2976 GCF_000499745.2 Eimeria mitis | reverse complement strand
TATATATATATATATATATATATATATGCATGTAGCAGTTTAGCTGTGCATACACCTGAGAGCAACGGAGGCCCCAAAGCTCCTTCTTTTGTGTATAAATATAATTTTATTTATATTAATTTTAAAAATAATAATAAAAATTAATAATAAAGAAAAGAAGAACGAAGGGGGCTGAGGTGTATGGGGCCCCTGGGGTGTATAGGCAGCTCACTGCAGCCGGTAGGTGGCTCGGTGGTGATGCAGCAGCCCCCCAAACATTTATATATAATATAAATATATTTAAAATAATAAATTTAATTTATTTATTTATTTATTTATTTATTTATTTTTATAAATATTCACACAAAACCCTAAACCCTAAACCCTCAAACCAGGGGTGGTTACGCCAACCCCACCACAACCCCACGGGCCCCGCGACCTTCGCCTAAACCCTAAACCCTAAACCCTAAACCCTAAACCCTAAACCCTAAACCCTAAACCCTAGAACTGGAAATATGATGATTTATATTTGAAAAAAACACTGAAATTCTTCCCTCGGCTTCATCCGCTCTAAAACCCTAAACCCTAAACCCTAAACCCTAAACCCTACAGGGTCTCCAGCAGAAAACACAAGGAGACAGAAACCACATAAAGGGTTTAGGGTTTAGGGTTTAGGGTTTAGGGTTTAGATGTGTGTTGTATAAACACACACTATCAGCCCCTAACCCCTAAACCATCTCTTCTCTTCTTTCTCTCAACCACTGCGAAACCCCTCATTCAAATGTCTAGGGTTTAGGGTTTAGGGTTTAGGGTTTAGGGTTTAGGGTTTAGGGTTTAGGGTTTACAAACTAGCTATGGATGCATATGAAGAAAACATCGATG
>NW_013574840.1:1885-2015 GCF_000499745.2 Eimeria mitis | reverse complement strand
CCCTAAACCCTAAACCCTAAACCCTAAACCCTACAGGGTCTCCAGCAGAAAACACAAGGAGACAGAAACCCAATAAAGGGTTTAGGGTTTAGGGTTTAGGGTTTAGATGTGTGTTGTATCAACACACACC
>NW_013574840.1:1414-1842 GCF_000499745.2 Eimeria mitis | reverse complement strand
CCCCCCTGGGGGCCCCCCCCCCCCGGGGGCCCCCCGGGGGGCCCCCCGTGTACCCTGTGAAGTTTATGATGAAGATGAAAGCCAGCTGGATGTGTCGCAGGGGCATGGCTTGTCTATAGAGGAGCAGCTGAGGGTACTGCAGGAGCAGAGCTGCACTGAGTGGGGGGCCCCCCTGGGGGCCCCCCTGGGGGGCCCCCAAGCAACAGCAGCAGCAGCAGCAGCAGCAGCAGATGATGAGGATGATGGGGGGGGGCCCAGTAAGAGGAGACTGAGCAGCACGAAGAGAGGAGATGAACTGACAGCAGCAGCTTCTGCTGCTGCTAGCCCCCTCTCTGCTGCTTCTATTCGCAAGCGTAGAAAACAGCAGCAGCAGCAGCAGCAGCAGCAGCAGCAAGAGGAGCAGCAGACAACAGATGCAGCAGCAGCAA
>NW_013574840.1:1062-1314 GCF_000499745.2 Eimeria mitis | reverse complement strand
GCCCCCTCTCTGCTGCTTCTATTCGCAAGCGTAGAAAACAGCAGCAGCAGCAGCAGCAGCAGCAGCAGCAGCAAGAGGAGCAGCAGACAACAGAAGCAGCAGCAGCAACAGCAGCAGCAGCAGCAGCAGCAGCAGCAGCAGATGAAGATGAAGACAAGCTGCTAGCAGCAGCAGCAGCAGCACTACAACCCCCCACCCATTTCTTCGACATCAGCCACTTGCCTTTCCTTTCTCTGCTGCCCCCCCGCAGCA
>NW_013574840.1:316-962 GCF_000499745.2 Eimeria mitis | reverse complement strand
ATGAAGACAAGCTGCTAGCAGCAGCAGCAGCAGCACTACAACCCCCCACCCATTTCTTCGACATCAGCCATTTGCCTTTTCTTTCTCTGCTGCCCCCCCGCAGCAGCAGCAGCAGCAGCAGCAGCAGCAGCAGGCAGCATCAGCAGCAGCAGCAGCAGCAGCAGGCAGCAGCAATAGCTTCATCTCTACCCCACGATTACAACAACGGCAAGGGGGGCCCCTCCCCCCTCTATATGAGGAGCTGCCTATACACCCCATACACGCGCTGCAGTCTGCCTCTTGCTCTGCTAGATAAAGCAGCAGCAGCAGCAGCAGCAGCAGCAGGAGCAGCAGCAGGAGCAGCAGCAGGAGCAGCAGGGGCGGCAGGATGTGAGAATGAACAGCAGCAGCAGCAGCAGCAGCAGCAGCAGCAGCAGCAGCAGCAGCAGCAGCAAGCTAGTCGTGCTGCTGCTGCAGTAGCAGCAGGAGCTGTAAGGGTGCTGCCGCCGTTCGCTGCTGGGGGGGGGGTGGGGGGCCCCCCGGTGTATATACAGCTGCTGCGAGAAGAGGAGAAGCAGCAGCAGCTTGCTGCTGCTGCTGCTGCAGCAAGAGATACAGTCTGGGGCTGCAGACGAAGACCCATGGAAGATGTCCTCAGGTATCTCCT
>NW_013574839.1:0-689 GCF_000499745.2 Eimeria mitis | reverse complement strand
AAAAAAAAACGCAAAAAAAAAAAAAAAACAACACCAACCCAAGACAAAAAAAAAAAACTAAAACCAAAACAAAAAAATAAAAATAAATAAATAAATAAATAAATGAATTTGTTTGTTTGTTTTATTAGGGTTTACGTATAGGAGAAATCCTCCACCAGGCTCGGCTGCAGGAGCCCGTGTTATATAATATTTATCCTGAGAGGTTTGAGGTGTATAGGCAGCTCGGGCTTGTGTCTTTGCCTGCTGATATTTTGGTTTTTTCTTTTTCTCCTTTTTATTCTCCTTCTGTCTCTTCTTCTGTCTCCTCTTCTGTCTCCTCTTCTGTCTCTTCTTCTGTCTCCTCTTCTGTCTCTTCTTCTTCTTTATCTTTATCTTCTTCTCCATCTCTTTCTCCTTCTCCATCTCTTTCTTCTTCTCTTTCTCCTTCTCCTTCTCCCCCTTCTTCTTCTCCTTCTCTTTCTCCTTCTCCTCTTTCTTCTCCCCCTTCTCCCTCTTCTTCTCTTTCTCCTTCTCCTCTCTCTCCTTCTCCTCTCTCTCCTTCTGTCTCTCCTTTATCTGTTTCTTCTTTTTTTTATAAAGACGAACAAAACGCACCCAGCGGATGGACACTCAAACAAATACCCCCACACCTTAGAGAAGAATACTAACTTCCTTTTGTATAGATGTAAATATATATATATATATATATA
>NW_013574838.1:2370-2797 GCF_000499745.2 Eimeria mitis | reverse complement strand
ATATATATATATATATATAATATATATATATATATATATATATATATATATATATATATATATATATTATTCTTTCTGTTGTTTTTCTGTCTCTCTGTGTCTGTTTGTCTCTGTATATATTTGTTGTCTTCTTTACTTTACCCTAAACACAAACAAAAGCACAAACAACCAGGAAAAAACAAAACGCATGCATGCATCACACTCCACCCGCATGCATGCACGCATGCATGCACTGTGTTTTTTTGGGGCTTTGTTTTACAGGAGCCGCATCTGCTGCTGCCTGGCGTCGGCGACATTTGCGGGAGAGAAATGAAAATAACGATTTGTGGTTTTATTCGCTCAGAAGCTGCATTCCCTCAGTTTAGTGCGTTTATGTTTTTTTTTTTTTTTTTTTTTTTTTTTTTTTTTTTTTTTTTTTTTTTTTTTT
>NW_013574838.1:1204-2333 GCF_000499745.2 Eimeria mitis | reverse complement strand
TATTTTTGTTTTTATTTTTGTTTTTATTTTTGTTTTTGGTGCTTTTGTTTTTCTTTTTCTTCTTGTTGTTGCGTCTCCTTTTCTTTTTTTGTTTGCTGCCGTCTGTGTCTGCTGTCTTTCTATTTTTTTTTCTGTCTCCGTTGTCTGTCTTTATCTTTTTTTTTTTGTTTTTTTTTTTGTTTCGTCTCTTCTGTCTCCTGTCTCCTTTCTCTCCCTNTCTTTTTTTTTTTGTTTTTTTTTTTGTTTCGTCTCTTCTGTCTCCTGTCTCCTTTCTCTCCCTGGTGTCTCCACATCACCGCATGCACTGCTGAAAGATACACTGGCTCGTATGCTGCAGCCACTGCTGCTGCTGCTGCTGCTGTTTGCTGCTTCTATAGGGGAGTTGAGGTGTACATACACCCCAGCTGTGTGTTGCTGTGTCTTTGTCTTTCAGCTCATCTCATCGCCGCTATTCAGAGAGACTGTGACTTGGCTCTCGCGGCCCTAGACCTCCCGCATGCAGCAGCAGCAAGGAGTTCCTTGCTCTAAGCAGCAGCAGCAGCAGCAGCAGCAGCAGCAGCAGCAGCAGCAGCAGCAGAGGGTATTGCTGTGGTACTGCAGCAGCAGCAGCAGCGGCAGCAACTAGAGAAAGTGTGAGAACGAGAAGTTAGAAGACCTGCTGTTGCTTCTACTCTGCTGCTGCTGCTGCTGCTGCTGCTCTGTCTGGGGTATGTGTGCGTGACAACTGCTGCAGCAGCAGCAGCTGCTGCTGCTGCTAACCTGCCGGTAACTCCCAGCAGCAGCAGCAGCAGCAGCAGCAGACCTGGTTGAGGTGTATGTACACCGCAACGTTCCTGCTGAGTATTTCGCTTCCTCTTAAATTTTAAACAGTTACCAGTTGTTTGGTCCCTCAATATTTGCATGCGTGACAAACTACATAGCTGCTGCGAGCAGCAGCTGCTGCTGCAGCTGCTGCTGCTGCAGCTGCTTCTGCTGCAGCAGCTGCTGCAACAATAACGCTACCGAAAAGAGACAATGGCGCAGCAACAAACACAGACAGCAGGCGGAAGCCCCAAGCCGCCTCAGCAGACACAGACATTCCCGGCGCTTCACCTGCATGCATGCATGCATGCATGCATGCATGCATGCA
>NW_013574838.1:231-1140 GCF_000499745.2 Eimeria mitis | reverse complement strand
CATGCATGCATGCTTGGGGCTTTAGGAAGCTTTGACCTGCAGCGCTGTGAGAAAAGCTGCGGCGCAGCAGACGAATCATTGTTGGGGAGGAGCACCTGCGGAGATTTATTTAGCCTGCTGCTATTTTTTTTTTCTGTGCTGCTGCTGCTGCTGCTATTCAGCAGCAGCAGCAGCAGCAGCAGCAGCAGCGGCAGCAAATGTATATAAATATGTGTACAGAGGCCCTGAGGGGGCAGGGGTGTCTTTGTGTTTCATTGGGGTGTCTATGCATCAGCAGGTTTTTCTGCTTCTGCTGCTTCTGCTGGTTTATCGGTTGCTTCGTCTTCTGTTGCAGCTGCAGCAGGTGCTGCTGCTTCTCCTTCTGCTGCTCCTGCTGCTGCTGCTGCTGCTGGTTCCTCTGCTGCTGGAGCAGCAGCACCGGCAGCAGGTAGCGATGCCTTGGGAAGAGGGGGAGGAGGGGGGCTCTTCAGTGGGGGGGGGGCCGTCATCTGTACACTTATCTGTTTGCTGTCGGGCTGTGCTGCTGCTGCTGCTGCTGCAGCAGGATCAGCAGCAGCAGCAGGCTCAGCAGCACCGCCTTCTGCTGGCTTCTCCGGGGCAGAAGAAGAAGGGGGTTCAGCAGTAGGAACTGGACCAGGTGCTGCAGCAGGAGCAGCAGCAGGAACTGCAGCAGGGGCAGCAGCTTCCTTTGTGTCTGGCTGCTGCTCTGCTGCTGCAGCGGGGGCCGGTGCTGCTGCTGCTGCACGGAGACAACACACACACGCACACCAAATAGAATAAGTTGTTAATGATAAAAGTAGAATATATAGCAGCAAATATTGTTAAAAAGATGCAGCAGCAGCACCGGTGCGTTGCTGCTGCTGCTGCTGCTGCTGCAGCGGCGCTCGCGGGCGGGGCAGAGCAGCAGCA
>NW_013574838.1:0-131 GCF_000499745.2 Eimeria mitis | reverse complement strand
AGAATAAGTTGTTAATGATAAAAGTAGAATATATAGCAGCAAATATTGTTAAAAAGATGCTTTTTTTTTTGCAAATGCAGCTCTAACGAGCAACACAATACACACTGCATGCAAACAGCCAGAAATTCAAT
>NW_013574837.1:16390-16639 GCF_000499745.2 Eimeria mitis | reverse complement strand
GTTACATTGAGAAATACCAGTTCTTGGTGAACCGAAGTCCTATCGTGGATGCGGAGCTACACTATCATTGGTTTATAGCGGGGCTGTCCTCCGGAGTGACGCATACAGTAACTGGATGGGCCAGCGACAGGGAAATGAGGGGCGAAAAAGTGGAGCTAGCTGACCTGATGGAATACCTCCGCAGAATGGAAACGAAAAACCCCACATTCACAGCCTTAGCGGAAAAGAAAGAAAGTGGGCCTGGGAATG
>NW_013574837.1:16147-16301 GCF_000499745.2 Eimeria mitis | reverse complement strand
CAGAAAGCAAGAGGGAGACTCTGAGCGGCGTACTTACTTCTTTTGCAGTAAACAGGGTCACGTATTTCGAGATTGCCGGCTGATGGAGAAGGATAGGGGAAAAATGGAACCAAATCCCGAACAGCGCCGCCATGCGAACAAACCGAGCAAGCAG
>NW_013574837.1:15611-16083 GCF_000499745.2 Eimeria mitis | reverse complement strand
CGCGATAACGGCCGCCAGACCCACCTCGAGTCAATTCAGTACTTGTACAAGTACGAGTAAAGGGACAGGAGTTAATGGCCCTACTCGATACGGGATGAGAAGTTGATCTGATATCTGAAGCTGCAGCAAGTACGTGCAGCCTACCCGTCTACTCACTGGAGCAATCTTTGAGGCTACGCTTCGCAGATGGCAGCTAGGATACTAGAATCGGCAAAACTGTGGGCGTAAAATGCACCACCAGTTCCAAAACAGGGCACATTCCTGTGACTAGGGACTTCTATGTTTGACACGTTCACCACGACATAATCCTAGGCATGCCGTGGGTGACCCAGTAGAAGGCGCAGATGCGTTCCTCTGATGCTGCCATAGAGGTCATTCCGCCTGAAAGCGAAGAGAGAGTGCACCTCTCAGCGCTCCCAACGGCAGTTGCATATTCTATGGTTAGAGGTGTGGAGACTGTGTCCGAAGAAAT
>NW_013574837.1:13819-15511 GCF_000499745.2 Eimeria mitis | reverse complement strand
CGGCAGCGCAGCGGCACTGACGATAATAATGGAGATATGCATGCACTCCGTCATCATTCTCTGGTAAAGAGCGCAGTTTTGGGGGAATGGAAAAGGGAATGGAACACCAGAGGAACGGCAGAAGTGGACAAAATTGAATGAAGAGTCCTCAGATGTACTCAATAAGAAAGAGCTAATGGCGGGCAGGCCACCCGCTGGACGCTCTGTGCACCGCATCAAACTCATCCCTGGCTCAGCCCCAAGCTTCGTTCCAAGGTACAGACGAGCTCCACACCTTGAGGAGGAAAGTGAGCGGCAGGCAGACGAACTTCTGAAAAGGGGCAAGGTTCAGCCGTCGCCTAGCGTCTTTGGGCACAATCCCGTGCTGGCGAAGAAAAAGGACGGTAGGTGGCGTATGGGCATCGACTTCAAGCCCCTCAACAAGATTACAGCAAAGCAGAAGCTTCCGATGCCCACGGTGGAGGAAATCCTTGACCGCTTACAGGGTTCGGCGGTATACTCAGCAGTTGAGTTCGTCCCCCCCATTCACCCGGAGGACAGACACAAGACGGCGTTCCACACCCGCAGTCGCAAGCCGGAGTACACTTGCATGCCCTTTCGCCTCGTTAATGCACCTGCCAAACTGCAGGGGCCACAATCGCCGAGGGATGGATGGTGATATACATGGATGATGTGCTTGTGTTCAGCCGAAATGTGCAGGAGCAGCTGCAGCACCTCGGGCGGGCGCTGCAACTAATACGTGAGAAGCAGTGGTTTGTGCAAGCGCAGTTCGCCACACCATGGGTTGGACCGTTTGCGGTCCGCTCTCGGGTCAACGCGTTGGCGTACATCATCGATTTACCCTCAACGTGGAGATGCCACCACAGTATTAACGTTGGTTTCCTAAAACAGTTTCGGGAATAAACGCAGTTCGCTCGCACTCTAGCGAGGAAACCGCCGGGATTCCCAAAACTGTTTTTCAACGACCCCGCGGGCTTCTCCGCCTCGAGGACACAGATATTCTCGAAACGCGGATTAACGTCAGCCGAGGCCATGGGCGGGCGTTAATCCGCGCCTCGATAATCAAACTACATCAAATGGCCAGGCCCACGTGATCCTGAGTGGGTTTCGGAGGATCGCGTAGGAGGACCGATCCTCCAGAACAGCTACGTGCCCTACTTGACCTTGCACCACCTACACCTAGTGTATGCATGCAGGCAGGTCGCGGAAGTGGGCAACGGGTGGATAGATATTAGCGGACCCCTTGTCAGCGCCCTGCGAATTTTTCTATTTTACTACCCCGATTCCGCTGGAGGCTAACTACGGTGCCTCCCTATTTGTCTCTTTCCTCCCGCACACTGCGAGCTAGGTCGCGGGGGGGCACAAACGACCAGCTGTACCTTTGCCTACTGGGGCTGGGTACCACCTTTAGGGCTTTGTTGCGGCTTTCGCCGGAGCCCCTGTCGGCAGCGACCCGGCGCGGTGGGGCGGGAGGCAGTAACTGAAATTCAACCAAACGACTCGTAAACAAAGCAGTACTCATCGGAAAACAGCTGCTTTCCTGCTTCACGTCCAAGCGGCGGCACTGTGAGCTGCGTCAGGCGCCACTGCGGCTAGCCAGGCGCTGAGGAAAGGGTCGGGCAGCCATCGCAGCAGTTTTGCTCTGCTGGATCGATCATTCCTATTTTGCTGCTCTTACTTCCACCACACTCT
>NW_013574837.1:13031-13756 GCF_000499745.2 Eimeria mitis | reverse complement strand
GGACGCCGCATCATGACTCACTGTTTGAGTCAGATGCGGCGACCGACGCGCTGATTGCCCTCATCCTTCTTCTTAAATAGATCTCGCTACTTATTCGGCCCCTTTTACCAATTCCCCCCTCGTTTCATCGGCGCGACAACGTGACCATCTGCGTACGAAGGCGTGCACTTTTCGCTGATGGGGAGGCAGACGTAGCATGAGTTAGCGCAGAAGCCTTCCCCTGGTTTTGGCACGTTGCGGGTAAGCGCTTGCAAACGTTCTACACGTACGTTCAGAGGTAAAGGGTGCAGCAAAGATAAGCTTCGCTGAAGCTTCCTTACGTGCACCCGTGGGGCTGGCTTGCACTACCAGCCGCAGTGGGGTGCGCTGCAACCCCATTTCTGGCTGCCTCCTCCCCGCAACATCCAGTTCCTGAGTTCAACGCCCAGGATGCCTAGAGACTGGGGAATGAGGTCAGTTGCTTTTGGGAAACTCTTGCTTTAAGCCTTTGGCTACATTGCGGCTCGCCTCTGGCCAGATAAAGGCCAGAGAGCAAGCCTTATAGAAGGGGAATGAGGCAGAGACAGATACAGAAAGGAGACAGATCCAGCATCTAAGACAGACGAATTATCTATATGTTATACTGAAGCAACAGCTGCACCAGCACTGATACTGCAGCTGCTGCAGCTGTTGCAGCAGCAGCCTTGCTTGAGTAGCAGCAAGGCGTACCGTTGTGGTTTTTCCAT
>NW_013574837.1:11057-12782 GCF_000499745.2 Eimeria mitis | reverse complement strand
TACACGAGAGAGGAGACGGTAAGCCTCTCTCTGTTATATTAACACGTATCAACAACAGAGGAAACAGTAAAGCTAGAGACAGAGACAGGGTAAGATAGACAAGAAAAGACTTATAGAGACAGAGACAAAGCAGGGGGCAGTAGAGGAAACGGAGAGACAGAGACAGGGACATAGAGACGGAGACGGAGACAGTATATGTTGCGGTGTGGATCCCGAAGCAAAGAGAGACAGAAAGGGGGAGGGGGAAAGAGCAAGGAGGGGCAAAAAGGAAACAGGGAGAGGCAGACAAAAGGAGGCACAAGGAGACAGGGAGAGACAGGCAGACGGAGAAAGGAGACATGAGGAGACAGGAGACAGGAGCCATATACACCTATACAGGGCCAGAAGCTTAACAAAGGAGACAGAGGGAGACAGATAGAGGGACAGAGACGATACAAAAGAGGCAGAGAGCAAACAGAAGGAGACAGAAGGAGACACATGGAGGCAGAGGGAGACAGAAGGAGACAGAAGGAGGCAGAAGGAGACAGGAGAGTTTGCCTGTTCCTGCCCCCCTCTGCTGCCTCTCTGCGTCTCCCTCTCCTTAAGTAAGCATCTCCAGTGCCTCTAATATCATAGCCGTGCATGCAGCAGCAGCAGCAGCAGCAGCAGCAGCAGCAACAGCAGCAAAGACGATGGGGCCCCCGCATGCAGGTGTGGGGCCCCACAGCTGAGTTAGCTGCATGGGTCTGCATGCTGGGGCTCGTTCTATATAATTTTAGTTTTAATGTATATTTATTATATAGATAATATATTTTCTGTTTTTATTTTATATATATTTTAATTTATTGTTTTTCTATTAATTTTATTTTCTAAAGAATACCGCTAGAGCCCCAAGCCACCCAAAAGGGGACAGGAGACACCTGGCCTTCTGCTGCAGTCTCTTGTATCTGCTGCGGCTGCCGCGGCTGCGGCGGCTATTTAATTTGTTTAATTAAATAAAATAAATAAATATATAGTAGCAGCATATAACAGCCGCAGTATCTCCTATTAGCTGTCTCCTCCAGCACCCCTATAAACCTGCGAGCGTCTGCTGCTGCTGCTGCTGCTGCCTGTCCCCGCTGCCTTCTTCTTGCTACTGTCTCTTCCTGCCGTCTCCTCTTCGCAGCCGGCAGAGTCATTGTCTCTCATCTGTCTCCTCCTGGAGACAGGAGTGGCCCTAGGGACAGCTGGGCCCCCAACCAACAGCAGCGGCAACAGCAGCAGCAACAGAAGCTGCAGGGTCAGCAGCAACAGCAACAGCAGCACCAGCCGTAGTAGCAACAACAGCAGCAGTAAAAGCCGCAGCAGCACCAGCTGCAGCAGGAACAGCAGCAGCAGCAGCAGCAGCAGGTAAAGGCCCCAATGGAGTCTCATCTGCTGCAGCAGCTGCATGACGGCCTAAGACAGGGGAACAGCACGAGAGGCAGACGGGGGGGTTTGGGGGCTGTCTCCTCCCAGCGGCCTGTACAGAATACACATATAGTGTTTACTGATGAGGGGACACCTGCATGCAAGAGGTTAGCTGTTTGTCTCTTTCTCTCTGCTTGCTGCTGCTGCTTCTGCTTCTGCTGCTGCTGCTGCTGCTTGGTGTCTCCTCTCCCGTTGCGGTGGCATGTTTTCTGTTTTCTTGTCTCCTTTGTCGGTTTCTGCTGTCTCTTTCTGCTGTCTCCTTTCTGTCTCCTTGAGGTGTCTCCTGTCTCTTACTGC
>NW_013574837.1:9943-10237 GCF_000499745.2 Eimeria mitis | reverse complement strand
TCTCCTGCTGCAGCGGCCTCTATGCCAACTTTGTTAGGGGGACAACTCTACGGCCAGCCAAAGGCAAGCCTTGCTGCTGCTGCTGCTGCTGCTGCTGCTGTCGTTTTTGCTGCTGCTGCTGTTGCTGCTGTTGTTATTGCTGTAGTTGCTGGTGATGCTGTTGCTGCTGTCGCTGCTGCTATTGCTGCTGCTGCTGCAGCTGCTGCTTTTTTCATTTTTTCATCTGTCTCCTTCTGCTGTTTGCTGCCGCATGCAGACATCCAATGCACCGTCATAGAGGCGACGGAGGAGACG
>NW_013574837.1:8997-9843 GCF_000499745.2 Eimeria mitis | reverse complement strand
GCAGCCTGGCTTCATATACCCCTGTGTTTGCTACAGCTCTGAGGGTTTGCTCTCCCCTGTCTCTTCTCTGTCTTAGACTAGAGACAGAAAGAGTGTCTCTTCTCTCTCACCTGCAGCAGACACTGCCTCGCTGCCGTGTCTTCTTGGTTGTGGGGGGGGGAGGAATGATAGATGTGCTGCTGCAGCACCCAACAGAGGAGACTAACAAAACAAAAAAGGAGACAGAAAAAAAGGAGACAGAAAAAGAGGAGACACACAACCAGCTGCTGAAGCACAAGAGACTGAGGGCTCTCCATGTGCAGGGCACGTGCGACCTGAGGCCCGGTAAGGGGACACTCTTCTGTCTCCTCCTGTCTCCTCCTGTCTCCTTTTGTCTCCTTCTGCCTCCCTTTGTCTCCTGTCTCCTGTTGTCTCTCCCTGTCTCCTTTAGTCTCCTCCTGTCTTCTTTAGTCTCCTCCTGTCTCGGTTTGTCTCCTTCAGCCTCCTGTCTCCTCCTGTCTCCTTTTGTCTCCCCCTGTCTCCCTCTGTCTTCTCCTGTCTCCTTTTGTCTACGTTTGCCTCCTTCTGCCTCCATGTGTATACTCTTGTCTCCTTCTGTCTCCTTCTGTCTCTTATACCCTCATATCTCCTTCTGTCTCTTGTATCCTCCTGACTCCTTTGGTCTCCTTGCGTCTCCCTCTGCATTCTTCTGTCTGCTGTCTCCTTCTGTCTCCTGTCTCCGTTTGTCTCCTCCCGTCTCCTCCTGTCTCCTGTCCCCTTCTGTGCCCTTCCCCCACCCCCGTGTGTCTCTTAGTGTCCCCTGCCGTCTCTTTCTGTCCCTTCTGGCCGTCGAAGCACCACCGTGCT
>NW_013574837.1:7951-8897 GCF_000499745.2 Eimeria mitis | reverse complement strand
GGGAGGAATGATAGATGTGCTGCTGCAGCACCCAACAGAGGAGACTAACAAAACAAAAAAGGAGACAGAAGAAAAGGAGACAGAAAAAAAGGAGACACACAACCAGCTGCTGAAGCACAAGAGACTGAGAGCTCTCCATATGCAGGGAACATGCGACCTGAGGCCCGGTAAGGGGACACTCTTCTGTCTCCTCCTGTCTCCTCCTGTCTCCTCCTGTCTCCTTCTGCCTCCCTTTGTCTCCTGTCTCCTGGTGTCTCCCCTGTCTCCTTCTGTCTCCTCCTGTCTCCTTTAGTCTCCTCCCGTCCCCTTTTGTCTCCTTCTGCCTCCTGTCTCCTCCTGTCTCCTTTTGTTTCCCCCTGTCTCCCTCTGTCTCCTCCTGTCTCCTTTTGTCTCCTTTCGCCTCCTGTCTCCTTCTTTTGTATCCTCCTGTCTCCTGTCTCCCTCTGTCTCTTATATCCTCCTATCTCCTTCTGTCTCTTGTATCCTCCTGACTCCTTCGGTCTCCTCGCGTCTCCCTCTGCCTCCTTCTGTCTCCTGTATCCTGTCTCCGTTTGTCTCCTCCCGTCTCCTCCTGTCTCCTTCTGTCCCCTTCTGTGTCCTCTTATTTCCTCATGTCTTCCCCCATCTCCGTGTGTCTCTTAGTGTCCCCTGCTGTCTCTCTCTGTCCCTTCTGGCCGTCGAAGCACCACCGGGCCCCCGCTTTACTCCTCTTGCTGCTGCTGTTGGTGCTGTAGACACTGCTGCTGCTGCTGTTGCTCCAGAGGCTACTGCTGCTGCATCTGCTGCTGCTGCCGCTGCTGCTGCTTCTGTTTGTGCTGCAGATGCTGCTGCCTGCCCTTCGCTGTTTGGTACATTTTGTCGCCTTAGAGCGGCAGAAGACGGCGCCGCTCCGCGCCTCTTCAACGCAAACTTCGGGGTAAGCCAGCTAGCTAGCTAGCTAGCTAGG
>NW_013574837.1:7570-7851 GCF_000499745.2 Eimeria mitis | reverse complement strand
GCTGCAGATGCTGCTGCCTGCCCTTCGCTGTTTGGTACATTTTGTCGCCTTAGAGCGGCAGAAGACGGCGGCGCTCCGCGCCTCTTCAACGCAAACTTCGGGGTAAGCCAGCTAGCTAGCTAGCTAGCTAGCTAGCCATATGGAGATATATATGGCTGGCTGGGTAGCTGGATAGCTGGGTATCTAGGTAGCTACATGGCTAGCTGGCTAGCTACGACCTGTACTTTAGCTTGTGTTTGTCGCTTGTGTTGTATTTCGTTGGTATAAATACAACAAAACAA
>NW_013574837.1:6700-7470 GCF_000499745.2 Eimeria mitis | reverse complement strand
GCTGGGTAGCTGGATAGCTGGGTATCTAGGTAGCTACATGGCTAGCTGGCTAGCTACGACCTGTACTTTATTTTACTTTATACAACACAAGCGACAAGCACAATCTAAACATGCATTGCACATTCCCTTTGTGTTTCTGCAATTGACTCGAGAAGATTTCTTCTGTTGCTGCAACATCCACTGCAGCAGCAAGATGGTGGGGTTGTTGTTATTCTGCATGCACAGGCCGGGGATCTGTTCGCTGGGGGCCGCGGGGTCTGCGAGTTTTGGGGCTTTGCCCTCGACAAGAAGGGCGCATGCATTGCCCCGCCAGAGTGAGGTCTCCTCTTTTCTGCAGTAGCTGCAGCAGAAGCAGCAGCAGCAGATGCAGCAGCAGCAAATGCAACTGCAGCTGAAGCAACAGCAGCAGCAGAAAGTGAAGCTGCAGCAGCAACAGCACCAGCACCCTCACCAGCAGCAGCAACAGCAGCAGCTGCTGCCGCAGCAGCAGGAACAGCAGCAGCAGCAGCAGCAGCAGGATCCATCTTCAGTCTCCGACGAAGATATGTTCAAGTGGAGTTTTTCTGCGTCTCACGCAGCGCACAACATATTTGCATCTGTCTTTTGTCTTTTGGTTTATGTAAACTATTATTTGTCGTCTATATTTATCTATTTTTGTCTCCTCTTGCTGCTGCTGCTGCTGCTGCTGCAGTATATATTATATAGCCTATCCTCTCGTCTCACCCTTCTCTCAGCAGCCGCTCTGCCCGCTGCACCTCATAGTAAAATAA
>NW_013574837.1:0-6517 GCF_000499745.2 Eimeria mitis | reverse complement strand
CATGCAGAATACAATAACAAAGCATACCCATGAGCAGGATGAGGGCACACTGCTGCTGCTGCTGTTGCTGTTGCTGTTGCTGCAGCTGCTGTTGCTGTTGCTACTGCTGTTACCATTCCTGCTGCTGTCGCTGCTGCTGCTGCTGCTGTTACTGCTGCAGCAGCTGCTGCTAGCTGCTATGTGTGGCCAGGGGGTGCAGCTGATCTAACCTTGCGGACGTTTGTAGCTGTGCTGTCGCCCTGTTTCCATGGGGTCTTCTATGGCGACACCAAAGGAGACACTTCGTTGCGCCCTGCAGGCTGAGAGAGAACGCAGAGTAAAAGAAGATTTCTGAAACTGTCTCCTCCAAAGCAAACGCATGCAACGCGTTCTAATCAGTGCAGCAACAGCAGCAGCAGCAGCACCGGCTGCTGCTGCTGCTGCTGCGGCTGCTTGCTACTACTCGCATACACGCAACGCAGATGCCTGTATGACTGTACGCTGCGTGCAAACAGAGGCTCACAAGCTCGCTGCTCCTCCAGGGATCTCAGCACTGTCTCTGCTGTTACAGCATCTGCTGTTGCCCCTGTCGCTTCGGTTGCTGCTGCTGCTGCATCTTTCGCTGCTGCTGCTGTCCGCCCTACAGCCCTTATCTGTCTCGCGTCTTGGGGTGGGGGCCCCTTGGGCCCTATAGGGGGTCGTTGTCCCGTNCTACAGCCCTTATCTGTCTCGCGTCTTGGGGTGGGGGCCCCTTGGGCCCTATAGGGGGTCGTTGTCCCGTGCCTCCGCTGCGAGGAGACAGGTGGGGGCCCCCTGTCCCCTCGGAGACAGGAAGTGTCTCCTTCTCAAGTGTCTCCTTTGCTGGCGAGTCGGTTGTCTTTGGCCTGCATCTGCTAAGGGACAGCTTAGGTATCGGAGACGGGGCTTGTAGAGACACCAGGAGGGCGAAGGAGTTAAAATAATAACCAAAAAACACAAAAAAAGAATAAAATAAAGACGCCAGTGTCCCCCACTCATCATCACCTAGAGGAGACTCAATGCAAGCTTTGCTCCGGCAGAAGCGGGAACGATCCCCCGATGCCCTGGGTGTTCGATCCCTCGATCCCGTGTGGGATCGATTCCCGGATGTTGTGGGGTTTCGAATATCTTCAGGAGACAGTGGCCTGACCAGTGGTCTGTTGTGGGATTTCTGGGGCAGCAAGAGACCGTTCCTGCATCTGTCTGTGTCTGGCAGGTGATGAGGATTGTCTGTGGGGTTTTCAGGTGTCCCCTCAGGGAGCAGAAGGAGACACCCCGGAAGATACCGCTGCATCCACTGCAGCAGCTGGGCCTCCCGAGCTCCCCTCAATGCAGGCTGCAACAAACCCAAGGCGCGGGGGCCCCACGGGTGCGTGGGGGCCCCCGGCCTAAGAAACCAGACGTTGTGGCGTCCCCCCACGATCTCTACTGGCGCTGAGTGGAGAGGGAGGCCTCGGAGACAGTCCCCGTTTAAGTGTCTCCTCTCGTACACGGGGGAGACCTTGAAGGAGGCCTGCAGCGGCGCGGCAGCGGAAGGCAGTTGCTGCAGCTGAGGCAGCAGAGGTGTGCAAACAGACTGCAAGAAGAATACCACCAACAGCGACCACGCGTAGCTGGAGAGACAGCCGTCACGGGAACCTGCAGCAGAGCAGGAGAGAGGAGACAGAGTGCAGACAGGAGATAAGAGAGAGAATACATGAGGAAGGATACATTTCCTCCGTGGGTAGCTATCTAGCTAGCCANGACAGGAGATAAGAGAGAGAATACATGAGGAAGGATACATTTCCTCCGTGGGTAGCTATCTAGCTAGCCAAAAACGTAACTACGTAACCACCTAGGCAGCTAGCCAGCCATCTATTTAGCCAGCCACCTAGCTAGCCAGCAACCCAGTTAGGCATCCAGATAGCTTTCCAGCTGGCTAGCTACCCCGTCAGCTAGCTAGCTAGCTAGTCTAGCTTCAGATTCAATGCAGCAGTTATCTTGTGAGGCCCACCTAGGAGACCCCTGCACTCTGCCCAGTGCCGAAGCACTCTAACCAGAGGTGGGAGAAGGAGACAGCAGCGAGAGTACGTCTCCAACAGTTGAGAGTTCAGAGGGCCCAGGGGACACCCAACAGTAATCTCAAACTTCACGCCGGTGTACGGCCCCCAGACAGGCTCAGCGTCAAATCCTAGCTTGGGGGCCTTCACAGGGTATCTCTGCTGCTCTCGTGGATCTGATGAGGGGGGCCCGGGGGGCCCCGCCGGGGGCCCCGGTGGAGATACCCCCAAGGCTGTTCTGCTGTTCCCTCCCTGTGCAGGCCCTGCAGCAGTGAGGACTTTGGTTTGTTTGGTTTCTCCCGTCTCCTTAGAGACCTCTTTTGGGCTTGACTCTGCCCCTGCGCTGTCTCTGCCAGTCTCCTTTCTGTCCCCTTTTCTCCCCAGGACTGAAGGGACGTGAGAAGGGTTCTGGGCCCTTGGAGACTCTTCGTTAGGAGACACATCTCTGCTGGCTGAGGAACAGCACGAGGCCGCTTTGCTTGGCCGTCTTTGGGGGCCTCTCGGGTGTCTGTACACCCCACGCAGCACCGGTGGAGCTCGCTGGGGCACCACAACATCCAGGCAGGTGAAGAGGCCCTCCAGCTGCACCTCGCTGCGGAGGAGACCCTCAAGTCTTGTTAGGACTGCAGCGGCGTCTGCCTTTGATAGAAAGTCGTGGGGACAGTCCCTTTCCTGGCCACAAAGGAGACAGCAGGGAGAAGAAGGAGACAATCGAGAGCAGCAAGACGAGTGTTGTAGCGTCTCCTTTGATGCTCTGGTGCTGCAGCGGGACGGCAGCAGTAGCGCGAGGTCAAGATCTGAGGCCCAGTCACCAAAGCGTGTAACAGAGGAGCCATAGGGCAATAGAAGGGGAGGGAGTGGGGTGCCTCCCTTTTCGTTGTTTGCTGTGCTGCTGTCTCCTGAGTCGTTGTCTCCTCCTCTCAGTCTCTGTCTCCACGCCGGCGTCCTCAGCCACTTCGCGAGGAGACGAAGGAGACTCCACTTTTGTCTGTCTCCTTTCCTTGAGGGCCTCAGCTCTTCATCAAGGGCCTTCAACTCTTGGGGGATGCTGCAGCTGCAGGATACACCCAAAGGAGTCTCCACAGCAGGAGACAGTGTCGCCTTTCTGCAACAGTAAACATCGCCGCATAAAGGGGAGACTGCTCGCTGCTGCGGCTCCCAGTGTGGGGCAGCAGGCACTGAGCTGGGCCACGATGAGTCTCCGCTGTCTCCCGCAGCTCTGGTGTCTCCTGCTGCTCTGCTGTTCCCTGCTATACTGCTGTCTCCTGCTGCTCTGCTGTATCCTCCATTTTGCTGCTGTGACACTAGCCACGGAGAGTATGGCCTGAGAGAAGGATTTAAAAAGCAGCAGAAGGCCCTAGCAGACGCATCGCAGCTTTTGGGGGGGAGGAGCAAGTGTTTTTTCACTGTCTCCTTTTGGGTTTTGGGAGTTGCCCTCTCCTTTGTCTTGGAGCTGCTGCTTACAAACTCGAGGAGACAGAGCGATTGGAGGCCTGCCTGTTGCAGCATCTCCCTGCATACGGTGGCTAGCTGGAGGCGGAGACAGTCGAAGAGAGTTGCTGGGGAAGGGGCGGTGAAGACAGCGAAGCAGCGGAGGAGACAGTGATAGAAGAGCTCGCGATAGGCCGTCTCCTCGGGAGCCTTCAGGGCCTCCAGGTGATGGAGGGAGGGGCTAGCTAGTAGCTGCTCTAAGGAGAACAGAGTTGTAGCAGGCGAAACAGCAGCAGCAGCAGCAGCAGCAGCGAACGCTGCAACAAACACAACAAAACGGAGATACTGCACCGTAACGAACCAAAAGCCAAATTGTAAGAATTAAACAAAGACAACGCAACACAACTTGTCTTTATTCTATCCCTATTAGGTCGAGATAATATAATGTAATATAGTGTAATAGAATAGAAAAAGAATGTAATATAACATAATATAATGTAATAGAATATAATGTAATATAATGTAATATAATGTAGTGTAATATAGTATAATCTAATCTAATATAATCTAGTGTAGTGTACATATATAGAATAATCTAACCTTATATAATCTAATGTAGTGTTATATGATATAACGCAATATAATGTAGTGTAATATGAAACAATATAGGACCATATAATATAATATAATACTGTAATATATAATAATAACACAAATAAATAAACAACGCCACAGACACTCTGAAAATATTATTCCTCCCAACGGTGTTGTATCGCTGGGGTGTAGGTACACTGCAAGGTCTCTAGGGCCTCTCTCTCGGCTCGCAGCCGCAGTAGATATTCTGTTAGGTTTCCTTCGCTTGCGTCCGTATTGGGCTCTTTGGCGTTGTTTTGTGTTAGAGTATCAATGGAGGTGTCTCTTTGCGTGTCTCCTGGTGTACCCTGGAGGCTGCTGTCTCCCTCTTGCTGCTGCTGTCTCCTTGCTGCAACAGCAGCGGCAGTAGCAGCAGCAGCATCAGCGTGCTGCTGGAGACAGAGACGCATTGCCTCGAGTAGAAACTCCCCCGCTGGCGCCAGCTGTATCTCCGCCTCCTCCCTCTGCAGGGGACAGGAGACAGGTGTCTCCTGAACGAGTTGCTGCTGCAGCGAGTGGGGGTTCATGAGGCGCAGCAGCTGCTGCAGCACGTACAGGAGACGCTGTGAAGGAGACATGAGGAGACAGCTGGGTGGTGGCGACGCACGAGCAATTCGCGCAACTGTCTCCAGGGCGTCGAGGGTCCCTGCGTCTGCTGTCTCCTGAGGATCCGCAGAGTCCCCTTGTTCTCTGTCTCCTTTTACAAGCGACACCACAAGGGACGCTTCAGCCTGCAGCAACTGTAGCCGAGGCAGCAACTCCTTAAGAGGAGGGGAGACAGTTGCAACGTCAGAGAAGGAGACAGCAGGTACATCGGGTAACCCCACACTCATACGAATAGCCCATAGGCAGCAGTCGGTCTCCCACGGAGGTGTCTCCTCTTCTCTTGCTGAGGTGTCTCCTTCCCTCTCAGGACTAGATCGAGAGAATAAACGGAGGAGACACTCCCGCTGCAGCAACGCAGCACTCAGCAGCAGCAGCTCTGAGGTAGCAGACGGCTGTGCATGCAGAAAAGCCCCATCATCTGAGGCACCCCAGAGGGGACTCCTCATTATACGTGCCTCCTATGGGCGTCTCCTACGATGAATGATAGATTGGATGGCTGCATCGCTTGCTGCTACTGTCTCCTTCTGTATCCTTGAGCCTCCTTCTGTCCCTTTCCACTCCGCATTGTCTCCTCCTTCTGCCNGTCTCCTGTCTTCTTTTGCATCCTTATTCTTTCCCGTGCGGCCTTCCTGTGCGTTTCCCCCTCCTTCTGTAGCGTGGTGTCTCCCTCTGTCTCTTTCTGCCTCCCCCTTTGTCTTTCTGTCTCGTGTTCTCTCCTTCTACCTCCTCCTGTCTCCTTCTGTCTCCTATCTCATCCTGTCTTCGCAGCAGCTGTGCCCTCGCTCTGTCACCTCGAGGATAACCCTTAAGCCCCAAAATGTGGTGATTCTTCCTTGTTTATGTTTACAAAAAATTTAGTTAAACAACTGAAAGACAACGCACGGCATGAACCCGCTCTTGCGGGGTGTTGGAATCGCCTTCAAGAGACAACCCCACCGCTCCCGCTCGCGTGGGGTCACTACCCTGCAACAGAGGAGACACCTGCTGTAGCCATCTCTTCTCATCAAATCAGAAAGGAGACAAACATACATCTCATATTTCAATAGAAGGTAAAGCTTTAAAGGCCTGAAAGGCAAAGAGAACGGGGGGCCCCAGGAAGGCAGGCAAACCGCCAGGGGGCCTTCACCTCCCGTCAGCTGCAGCAGAAGCAGCAGCAACGGAGACCCACAACCGCCTTAAATATTTTTGTCTTCGGGGCTTCAGCAATAAATGGATAATGCATGCAACGGGAGTGAAAGCCATGATGCGGGAGCCCGGACTCTGAAACCCTAAACCCTAAACCCTAGATCCTAAACCGTAAGACATCGTCGAGGAGACAAAAGCAGTAGAACGCCCTAGGAGACTCCTGATGTATAAATTTGGTATTAAAAGGGAAAAGGAGACACCTTCGTGTTGTCTCAGGCAGCAGCAGTTGCTGCTAAGACATATATAACCTACTAATGTGATATAGATTCGACACCGTCCGCGTAAAAAACAAACCCAAAACACTGAAACCTACACGGCACCTAACAGAAGGCAATGCCTCGCCTTATACACTCTACGTGTTGCTAAGAAAGGACATTATGTTGTCTCGTTTATATAAAATTCAATAGTACTAATTGATTAATTAATTAGTTACTAATTAATATTAATTATTTCTATATCAACGAGACGACATGTGTAGAAAAAAAAAGCGGGAAAGGGAAGCACAGTGAAAGGAGAAGTATACACATGCATACATATATATTGTATGGGCTCATATATAGTACTATGTATTCAATGTATTTACACAGCATGCGTACATTTTACCTGCATCCGGTTATACAGATATA
>NW_013574836.1:1923-2978 GCF_000499745.2 Eimeria mitis | reverse complement strand
CCCAGGGGGAATGAACGAGAATACCTTTTGCGGGGTGTAGAGAGGAGAGGAGTTGGGGTGTATGTGTGTCTCCTTTTTAGCGTTAGTTTGGTTGCAGCTGTATAAATATAAAAAAAGGAGACAGCAGCTGGTAGCCTTTAGAGTGTCTCCTAGGCTCCCCGTATATGTGGGGTGTTAGCAGCAGCTGCTGCTGCTGCAGCTGCTGCTGCTGCTGCTGCTGCAGTTGCTGCTGCTGCTGCAGTTGCTGCTGCTGCTGCTGCTGCAGCAGCAGCACTTGCTGCTCATGCTGCTGTTGTAAAAAAAAATAAAAAAAAAAAGAGCCGATCAGCAACAGTGTATTAGGGTGTGTTAGGTAGTGTGTTACTGTGGTGGGGTTGCTGCTGCTGCTGCAGCTGCTGCAGCAGTGTGTGTGATAGGTTGCGTTGCTGCGAGTGTGTTACTGTGGTGGGGTTGCTGGTGTATCAGGTGTTTTTCTATGGTGTTTGTGTGTTACTGTATTACTATGATGGGGTTGTTGAGTGTGTTGTGTGGGGTTGCAGTGTGTTACTATGGTGGGGTTGTTGAGTGTGTTACTGGGTGGGGTTGCTGTGAGTGTGTTACTGTGGTGGGGTTGGTGGTGTATCGGGTGTTTTTCTGTGGTGTTTGTGTATTACTATGGCGGGGTCCCCGTGAGTGTGTTACTATGGCGAGGTCCCCGTGAGTGTGTTACTGCGGTGGGGTTGCTATGAGTGTGTTACTGTGGTGGGGTTGCTGTGAGTGTGTTACTGTGGTGGGGTTGCTGGTGTATCGGGTGTTTTTCTGTGGTGTTTNTGGTGGGGTTGCTGTGAGTGTGTTACTGTGGTGGGGTTGCTGGTGTATCGGGTGTTTTTCTGTGGTGTTTCTGTATTACTATGGCGGGGCCCCGTGTGTTACTATGGCGAGGTCCCCGTGAGTGTGTTACTGCGGTGGGGTTGCTGCGAGTGTGTTACTGCGAGTGTGTTACTATGGTGGGGTTGCTGTGAGTGTGTTACTGTGGTGGGGTTGCTGGTGTATCGGGTGTTTTTCTGTGGTGTTTG
>NW_013574836.1:1469-1823 GCF_000499745.2 Eimeria mitis | reverse complement strand
GGTGGGGTTGCTGTGAGTGTGTTACTGTGGTGGGGTTGCTGGTGTATCGGGTGTTTTTCTGTGGTGTTTGGTCCATAGTTTTCTCCAATTTTTTTCTATATTATAACAGAGACAGTTGGGGAGACAGATGTGGCCACAGCCAGGGTAAGCACAAGGAAATGTTGTAGTTTCTTTGTATCCATAAAAAACACCAAAAAAACCCTCTTCTATTATACCTGGACGAGTCTGCATGCATGCATGCATGCATGCATATGCATGCATGCATGCATGCATTCACACACACACACACACACAGAAAAAATATATATGTTTTATTTATATAAACACACTTTTTATTATTTATATTTGTTTACT
>NW_013574836.1:781-1369 GCF_000499745.2 Eimeria mitis | reverse complement strand
CACACACACACACACACACACACACACACACACACACACACACACACACACACAAAAGAAAAAAAAAAATATATGTTTTATTTATATAAACACATTATTTCTATTTGTTTATAATTATTTCTATTTGTTTTTTTATTTTTTTTTTTTGTTGTTAGTATCCTGAGTGCGTGTTTGGGGTGTACATGCAGCTATTATTAAAAGCCATTGTAAGTCACATTGGGGTGTATAGGCAGCTCTAAACAAACTTGCGGTGTCTATGCATCTCGTGGGGTGTATACGCATGCATGCATTTGTTTGTTTGTGCATTGTTTGGGGTGTATACGCATCTATTGGGGTGTATATGCATGCACGCATGCATGCATGCATGCATGCATACACAAACACATGCAGGCACGCATGCATGCATACACAAGCATATCCATGCATGCATGCATGCATACACAAACACATGCAGGCACGCATGCATACACAACAAATGCAGGCACGCATGCATACACAAACACATGCATGCATGCATACACAAACACATGCATGCATACACAAACACATGCATGCATACACAAACACATGCATGCATACACAAACACA
>NW_013574836.1:0-681 GCF_000499745.2 Eimeria mitis | reverse complement strand
GTGTATAGGCAGCTCTAAACAAACTTGCGGTGTCTATGCATCTCGTGGGGTGTATACGCATGCATGCATTCGTTTGTTTGTGCATCTATTGGGGTGTATATGCGTGCACGCATGCATGCATGCATACATACACAAACACATGCACGCATGCATGCATGCATACACAAACACATGCATGCATGCATGCATGCATACACAAACACATGCAGGCACGCATGCATACACAAACACATCCATACATGCATGCATGCATACCCAAACACATGCATACATATACCAACACATGCATGCATGCATACACAAACACATGCATGCATCCATACCCAAACACATGCATGCATACACAAACACATGCATGAATGCATGCACGCATACCCAAACACATGCATGCATGCATGCATACCCAAACACCTGCATGCATGCATGCATGCATGCATGCATGCATGCATGCATGCATGCATGTATTTGTATGTGTGTACTTACAACAATACAGGGTATTTCAGTATTTGTTTGATCGAAGAAGCCTTTGCAGTGTTTAATACAATAATGATTAGCATATATAGAAATAACATCTTTATATAAATCACAAAATAAATATCGATGTGCCTGCAGTTGTATACTATAAGGAATGTTTAATATAGATAAAGTAAATGCAGGGCTCAGGTGGTCCACTGGTTCGAT
>NW_013574835.1:1903-2798 GCF_000499745.2 Eimeria mitis | reverse complement strand
TTTTTTTTTTTTTTTTTTTTTTTAATATCTTACCTTTCAATCGCTGGTGATAATCCTCAGGTAGCAGCCGCCTGCACAGCAGCCAGCTGACTACGCCTTCATAAGAAACATCAGCAACTTCTCCCATTCTTTTAATCAAATGACGAGAAGAAGAAACGAACAAACCATACTATACTCGCTCAGAGTTGAGGTGTATGTACACCTGAAATAAGAAGCGGCTGAGCACCCGGGGGCCCCCAAGAAAAAGAAGAACGGGGGGTTGTTGCAGCCAGCCTTTTTAGTAGAGTTTTAGACACGAAGAAAAAGAAAATATAATATAATTAAAATTAAAATTTATATGAATTTTAATTTTAAGAAACCAGAAGAAACACGCAGCTGCATGCAGTGAACATCTCGCTGCCGACTGATCACCGATGAAACGCCTAGCAGCCTGGGTGTTTTTTTTATGTTATTTGTTGTATTTCTGAACGCTTTTTAATATATTTTTAATATAATTATGAATAAATAAACAAAATACAACCGAAACAAACAACAATATCAACGCCTTCATACTGAATTCCTTCTCTGGGGGCCCCTCCACCGCCCGCGGCTGCGTGGCTTCTTCACGGCTACCAGCAGCGGCTCTGTTGTTCTTTTTTATTCCTTTTGCGATAAATAAATACATTTGTGTTGTTCAGGTTTAAAAATAATAATAATAAGTGAATTTCTTGCCGCAGACGCGGCGGATCCGCGCTCGTGTTGAGCTGCCTAGACACCTGAACACCCAACGAGAGTGTGCCCCCCAGAAACCCGTTTTGTTTTCTTTTTCTCTGCTTTCCGTGGTTCTTATTCTTCAATAAAACTTATTTAATTCATTTAAAGTTTATTTTCTCCTCTATCTCCCTCTTTGCATGCG
>NW_013574835.1:858-1803 GCF_000499745.2 Eimeria mitis | reverse complement strand
TTCTTTTTCTCTGCTTTCCGTGGTTCTTATTCTTCAATAAAACTTATTTAATTCATTTAAAGTTTATTTTATTCTCTATCTCCCTCTTTGCATGCACGAGAGGCCCCTCCACGCAACAGCTCGTGCCTTGTGCACCAATGCAGCTGCCTAGACACCCCAAACCCCAGCAAGAAGAAAAAACGAAATCAACTCAGGAACCTCTTGCTGCTGCATTGCGTGAAGGTAGATATTCATAGAAACGTACGCAGCAGCCGCCAGACCGAGAGAAGAGGAAAGCAACAACAAAGCACATCATCACCAACAAAACAAACGAAACAAACAAACAAAGATAAAACTGACAGCATCAGATAACTCAGGTTTCTCTTCTGCGTCTTATCCGTATAGAGAATCCGCCTGTGTGTGTGTGTGTGTGTGGCGCTACACGTCAACATTCTTCTCTTGTTCTGTTTTTTCTCCTTTATCTCTCCTCCTCTCTCTCTATCTCTTTTTAAAGATGAGCAGAAAGCCAGAGATTGGGGGGCCCCTCGCGTTTGGGGGCCCCCGGGTTACAGCTACAGCAGCATCTGGGGGTCGGGGGGGCAGACGCCGAGAGCTGCGTGAGGAGCAGAAGCTTGAAATAAAAGAAGCATTTCAGTTGTTTGATTCAGAGAAAACAGGGAAAATGGATTACCATGAATTGAAGGTAACACCGCCATCTGCTGCTGCTTGTGGTGGTGGTGGTGGTGATGGTGTTTATGGTGGTGCTGGTGGTGGTGATGGTGTTTATTGTGGTGGTGGTGGTGCTGGTGATGGTGTTTATTGTGGTGGTGGTGGTGGTGGTGATGGTGTTTGTGGTGGTGGTGGTGGTGGTGGTGATGGTGATGCTGTATAGCAGACGATGGTTGGGTGGCGGTGTCTTTCTGTTTCTGTTTTTGGCTCCTCTCTGTCTGGCTCTGTCTCACGCTC
>NW_013574834.1:1430-2708 GCF_000499745.2 Eimeria mitis | reverse complement strand
GCATCGACAGTCCCCTTTGTGCTGCAGTCCCCTCCCCCCTCAGCTGCAGCAGGGGGCCCCCGGGGGCCCCCCCGCCCCCCTCAAGAAGGGGGCCCCCCGGGGCCCCCAGGGGCCCCAGGGGCCCCCTCAGCTGCGGAGGGTCTTCTGCATGCATGCGGCGGAGCCCAGAAGAAGCAGAAGAAGCTCCTAATGTATTCAAATACTGCTGCTGCTGCTGCTGCAGTTGCTGCTGCTGCTGCTGCTGCTGCTGCAGTTGCTGCTGCTGTTCAAGCGGGGTAGTAAGAGAGTTTCTGCTGCTGCGGCGGTGGCGGCGACGGCGCGTACCTTGTAGGTCGGTGATGTCTGCTGCTGCTGCTGCTGCTGCTGCTGCTGCTGCTGCTGATAGGGAACCCAGCTGCTGCTGCTGCTGCTGTTGCTGCTGCTGCTGCTGTGAGTGGGTAGAGAAAGAATCGTCAAAGTCTGCCAGCAGCTGCTGCTGCTGCTGCTCCAGCTGCTGCTGCTGCTGCTCAAGCTGCTGCAGCTGCTGCTGCGTGCTGCTGAGGATGGCGCTTGTATGTGACCATGGTTGTCGTGTTGCAGCATTTGTTGCTGCTGCTGCTGCTGCTGCTGTTGCTGCTGCTGCTGTTGCTGCTGCTGCTGTTGTTGCTGCTGTGCCCACTAAAGGAGATGCATACACCTCAGAGCTGTTGTGCGAGGAGGCCCCCCCTACAGTAGTAAAAGAAGCAAACCTGCTGCTGCTGCTGCTGCTGCTGCTGCTGCTGTTGTTTGCATGCGTTGCTGCTGCAGCAGGGATATCTCCTGCTCCTGCTGCTGTTGCTGCTGCGCCTATGCCGCTGAGGCCCCCATACAGAGACCCTAGGGGCCCCTCAGGGGCCCCCCCAAGGGGGCCCCCAGGGGGCCCCCCAAGGGGGCCCCCAAGGGGGCCCCCGGGGGCCCCCAAAGAAGATACATGCAGCTGCTTATCAAATCTGTCTGCTCTTGGGGGGGCCCCCGGGGCCCCTGTCTGCAGCTTTAGTGAGGAGAGAGATAGCTGCTGCTGCTGCTGCTGCTGCTGCTGCTGCAGCTGCTGCAGCGGCTGCTGCTGCTGGAAGCAAGAGAGAGGAGCCCGAGGATGAGCCGGGGAACGCAGAGAAGTGGTCGTCATCAGCAAACCCTAAACCCTAAACCCTAAACCCTAAACCCTAAACCCTAAACCCTAGACCCTGGAGAGGTGAGAGCCACCACCCTGATGCTGCTGCTGCAGCAGATTAAGGGTTTGTCTTTGGCCTCGCAGGAGTT
>NW_013574834.1:948-1106 GCF_000499745.2 Eimeria mitis | reverse complement strand
AAATTAATTTAATAAAACAACCTGCAGCAGCCAATAGAGCCGAGCCCCGCTGCTGCTGCTGCTGATGTAGCAGCAGCAGCAGCAGCAGCAGCATGGTGTTGCTGGGGGTTGGTGGTTGCTGGAGGCCCCTCATATATAAGGGGGGGGCCCAAGGGGCC
>NW_013574834.1:0-804 GCF_000499745.2 Eimeria mitis | reverse complement strand
GCTATTTCTTTCTTCTTTATTTTATTAATTTATATTTAATTTTATTTTTTTATTTATTAATATAATAAAAAACAGAGAAAAGCGAAGCACCACCTACTATGGGCCCCCCCAGCAGGGGCCCCCTACCAGCAGCTCATACAAACAATATTATAGGGGCCCCTAAGCTATGGGGGCCCCCAAGCTATGGGGGCCCCTATCAAGCGGGGGGGCCCCAAGCTATGGGGGCCCCCATCAAGAGGGGGGCCCCCATTAAGACAGGGCCCCCCAGCATATGGGGGCCCCTACAAGTGTAGGGGCCCCCATATTCTAGGGTTTAGGGTTTAGGGTTAGGGTTAGGGTTTAGGGTTTAGGGTTTCGCCAGTGGACCCTACGATATGGGGGCCCCTATTAAGACAGGGGCCCCTAGTAAGAGGGGGGCCCCTACTGTATGGAGGCCCCTATCAAGCTAGGGGGCCCCCCTCTAGGGGGCCCCTTTGATAGGGGGCCCCTATCTAGATAGGGGGCCCCCTACGTTGTACCCCTTATATTAAGTTGGGGGCCCCTACGAGGGGGGCCCCTCCATTGAGGCAGGGGCCCCCATGGAGGGAGGATCGTCAGGAGGGGGCCCCTAATGAGATAAAGAAAACGCACAAGTATACAAATAAAAATATAAATAAATAAATATATTATAAATAAATTATATATTTTTTATATATATAACAGTAGCTAGACAGAGTAGCTTCAGCTAGTACAATGAAAGGGTACCCCTATTAAGCTATGGGGCCCCTAATAGGGGGCCCCCCGGATTGAAAAAAACTACAGGCA
>NW_013574833.1:2199-2540 GCF_000499745.2 Eimeria mitis | reverse complement strand
CAACAGACGCAGCAGAACCTGCTGCTGCTGCAGCAACAAATGCAGCAGAACCTGCAGCAGCAGCAGCAGCTGCTGCTGAACCCCGACGATCACTCAGCCCTAATAGCAGCAGAATTAGCTGTGGCGATGACAAACCCTCGAGGGTTTACACCCATACACACAAACACTCTCATGCCTAGACCCGTGCTGCTGCTGCAGCAGCAGCAGCAGCAGCAACAGCAGCAGCAGCGGCAACGGCGACAGGAGCAACCGCAACAACAGCAACTGCAACACATTCACGAGCAACAGCAGCAACAGCAACAGCAGCAGCAACAAAAACAACAACAGCAGCAGCAGCAGCC
>NW_013574832.1:2690-2890 GCF_000499745.2 Eimeria mitis | reverse complement strand
GTTTTTTTTTTTTTTTTTTTTTTTTTTTATTTATTTTATTTATAGGGAGTCATAAACCCTAAACCCTAAACCCTAAACCCTCGCTTACAACAATAATATAATTATCATTAGTAACAGCTCCCCTGATGATATTAGCAGCTTGTATTCTAAACCCCAAACCCTAAACCCTAAACCCTAAACCCTAAAACCCTAAACCCTAT
>NW_013574832.1:2350-2594 GCF_000499745.2 Eimeria mitis | reverse complement strand
CTTGTATTCTTTGTTTAACATCTAAACCCTAAACCCTAACCCCTAAACCCTAAAACCCTCAAAAAAACCCTAAACCCTAACCCCTAACCCCTCAAAAGAACCCCAAACCCTAAACCCTAAACCCTAAACCCTAAACCCTCGCCCCTTTCTCACCACAATAATATAATTATCATTAGTAACAGCTCCCCTGATGATATTAGCAGCTTGTATTCTTTGTTTAACATCTAAATAAGAAGAAGGTTCG
>NW_013574832.1:1414-2250 GCF_000499745.2 Eimeria mitis | reverse complement strand
CTTGTATTCTTTGTTTAACATCTAAACCCTAAACCCTAACCCCTAAACCCTAAAACCCTCAAAAAAACCCCAAACCCTAAACCCTAAACCCTAACCCCTCAAAAAAACCCCAAACCCTAAACCCTAAACCCTAAACCCTAAACCCTTTCTCACCACAATAATATAATTATCATTAGTAACAGCACCCCTGATGATATTAGCAGCTTGTATTCTTTGTTTAACATCTAAACCCTAAACCCTAACCCCTAACCCCTCAAAAGAACCCCAAACCCTAAACCCTAAACCCTAAACCCTAAACCCTAAACCCTAAACCCTCGCCCCTGACTTACAACAATAATATAATTATCATTAGTAACAGCACCCCTGATGATATTAGCAGCTTGTATTCTTTGTTTTACATCTAAACCCTAACCCCTAAAACCCTAAACCCTAACCCCTAACCCCTCAAAAGAACCCCAAACCCTAAACCCTAAACCCTAAACCCTCAAAAAAACCCTAAACCCTTTCTCACCACAATAATATAATTATCATTAGTAACAGCACCCCTGATGATATTAGCAGCTTGTATTCTTTGTTTAACATCTAAATAAGAAGAAGGTTCATCAAACATTAAAACATTTGCATGCTGCATGCATGCAGCCCCAATACAAAATCTTTGTAGTTCTCCGCCAGATAAATCAATTACATTTCTTTTTAGTAAGTGACGAAGCTCTAATAAATCTATTAATTCTTCTATTCTAGATAAAGAAGAGACAGAAGAGACAGAAGAGGAGACAGCTGAGGAGACAGCTGAGGAGACAGCTGAAGAGGAGACAGCTGAAGAGGAGACAGATGAG
>NW_013574831.1:2534-2802 GCF_000499745.2 Eimeria mitis | reverse complement strand
GCACTCCCGAGCTTTCTTACACTTCAACTCCCTGAAACGCTATGCATGCGCAAACACGTCTATATCTGGCATCGAACTGCGTGAAACCCAACCATACCCATAACAGACTCGCGCTGATGCGGCTCAGCGAACGCCATACTTGCTGGGCAAAAGCGCACGCTATCGCAACACTCGCGGACACTTCAACATACCGTGGAACACAGCGTTGAAACAGATGCTCGCACAAGCACGACGGACGCAGCCGCATGCTCCTCACACCTGCAGATCA
>NW_013574831.1:1860-2482 GCF_000499745.2 Eimeria mitis | reverse complement strand
ACTGCATATCGTACTATCAGCAAGCGCAGCGGAATTCAATAACGGCAAGCCAACCGAGAACAAACCTAACCTCAACTGCTAAAGGGTGCAGCACGCTGCATGGGTTGCAGATGTCCAAGACCGTCTTTTGGAAGACCAGCGAGAATCGAAAATGGTCAAGGCGTGCTTGAGACATCACGGGCCTGCAGACCGACAGTCCGCTTCCTGGTTGCCTCTGTATACTATGCTGAAGTGCTACGGATACTTTGCCGCATGGTGGCGACCTCAGACGAAAGAGAATCAGCAACACATTCATAAACTGCGCCTACTCCAAACTTCAAACAGCACCGTCAATCTCGTAAGCCAGAAGGACACTCGCCCGCACTACGTTTCCTGTTTGCATCTGTTACTCGGTCTGTCCGCAGTGAGCCACGACTTCCGCGTGCGTTCGTACAAGCGTCATCAGCCCTAACAGAAGTGCAACGCCTGCATCTAGCCTTGTGTTATTCCCATTCTGCGCAGACCAACTGCCATCATGCACTACGCAAGTTAACCCAACTGGTGGTCAATTTGCCTAAGCATACAACACAAATCACTGGCTAGTAAGTGCTATCTCCTCCCATGTCTTCCATTGTACTCGTCT
>NW_013574831.1:0-1760 GCF_000499745.2 Eimeria mitis | reverse complement strand
TCACGGAGACCGTTTGTCATGCCAGATTCTGTTTTCCAGACGCATATCGCAGCGCCAGAAAACGTCGCCCCAGCAGATGCTAAACAACAACAGCATGATAGAAGCCGAAAGAAATCCCTCTTCGTCTCACGTTCTAACATCATACATATCTTCGCATTCACCGGTGCACCCATGCCATCCCCCCTACAAGCGAAACTATGACGGCATCCTTAACAGCTCCGAGAAAATGAGTTTGCTTGAAACCTGCAGAGGCACTACAAACTAGTCTGACTGATGAAGGCTACGCATCGTCACAACTGTGACTAATGCCGTATGCCCACTTCCTGGCCAAAACACGGCACGACCGCAACGCTAGAGAAAGCTTCGGCACACCGCCGTCGTCGCATGCACGCAACCTGCAAGCACCACGGTGCTCCCACATGCCTGCCGCGTTTTTCCTGGCAAAGGTGCTGCAGACGCTCCTATCGGCACACGCAAGTGCACTCAACCAGGGCACACGAACAAAAAGTAAGCTTAACACTAACTGCGAAACAATAAAGCGTGCTGGAGGGGGAATCACTGTTGGATGCCGTCCCGGTGGACGGAACTGGGGGGCTGCTTCGTGCTTGCCTCCGCGTCCTATGTTGAAGTGTTATCGACATGCTTAGAGACGGTGCCGAACTCGGGGTAAAGACAGACCCATATTTGTAACCTGCACCTTGCCCCAACCAAAAACAGGTTAACGAATCTCGGCAAAGCAAAACTCTCCTCCCGCACCACGCTTCGCGCATTCTTCTGGGTTACTCGGTAAACACAAAATAAACTGCGGGCTTCGCATGCTTCCGTGCAAGACCCACTTGCAATCACAAACGTGTGTCGGCCGCGGTTCGTGGACGCTGACATATTCTCGCGGGGCGAATGTCATCATACACGGCGAAACTGCCCGTCATTACTACTCAGCGTTCGACAAAAATTATTGCAGACTCAAAGCTGATGTCTAGCACTTATTGCCCTGCCCACACCCGACGCCACGAACTTGCGGCGGTCGTTTGCGATCTCAGATTCTGTCTCACAAGCACATACTACAACTCCGAATCATCCCGCCCCAGTACATACCGGAGCACCGTCAAGGCAGGACCAGCCTCCAAACCTTCTCGCATAGCCACTCCACGAGTCTGAACGCATGCACACACCCATCCATGTCTGCCATCAAACAGCTCCAAACACCGCAGTACCATGCCTGCGTAAAGCGAATGCGTTTGCCTTTGACAGCGCACTTTCTGAGAAAAGCGCGCCCCATTCTAACGCCAGAGAAGGCTTAACAGAGAACAGAGGCACGGCCTTGCAACGTCAGGTGCATGCAGACATAGGGTGTTTTGCAGACCCCCTTCCATTTTTCACGTTTCCACTGTGCACACATGTATACCTGCCGTCAGGTGAAACGCCCGGAGTAATGTCCGTGAGGCAATCCCAATGTTACCGCTATTCGAATACAAGACTGATTGAATGCTTTCTGCAGACCACAATTAGCCGCGTGCCGTTCCGGTGCCGTTTTCGTGTTGCGCAATAGCTACAAAGTGCGCTGCGGGGTCCTCGCTATTGCTATTTTCTACAGGCCCCGTTCCCTTCCTAAGTCGAACAACCAACACCATAACCGGCCGGATACCCAACGCTGCTAAGCGTTTGACACAAATCGTTGCCTAGTCGCTGTTGCCTCCTCACACCGGGTGCGCTGCAGTTACACTCACACTAGCTCGCTGGGTCGGTCCTCGCGTCAGGCT
>NW_013574830.1:980-2802 GCF_000499745.2 Eimeria mitis | reverse complement strand
GTATCGTCTTTAGGGTAGTGCAAGAGCCACTATTAAGGCCGCCGGTCTATCAACGTGATAGCTAACGCACTACCTGACCCAACAGAAGCACTTGGGTGGAACCCAGTTGGTGCCGAACTTTTCCCACGCGCGATGAAGCATTCATTGCGCTGCAACGTTATGCCAAACGCAACGAATACGGAGTACAAAGCTGGCGAGTGCATATACAATAAGCAATTGTCGTGGTGCTTTTCAGTACCTGCCGCATGAATGTTGCTCAACGGTCACCAATATGAAGATAAGGCGGATACTTCACTGCGGGCTTACATCCTAAGCCACAGACAAGCGCTCCATCATTACAGAAGTGGTCTTCCTCAAATTCAATCAACTGCAAGAATATGATTGACAGAGAAGAGAACGCTTCTCGCGCACCCTCAATGGGGTAATCTCGTATTGTTATGCAGGTATATCCCTCCGCGAAAGCGTGCGCCTCAACACCCGAATTCTGTCAACCCAGACCTGCAAATGAGCAGTAAATGCCTCTCCTGTTTTATATACGGCTGGCCTGGGCATGACGCTGCTCCTCGTTTTTGTTAGCAGGAAGACGCACCAACTTCACACCCAAAATAAACAACAGTACAACGTATGAGTGCCCAAAGAACAGCACAGTTGGTTTCATGCCCTAGTGAACATAGAAGCCAGCGTTGACTGTTGTAGGAAGAACAGTTGAAAGCCAGGTAACAGTTCCGTACTAATTGTTGTGTAGTTTTAAATCTACGGTTTTCGTTCCACAGGGCTTTTCGGAGCAAGACACACGGCTGTTATGGGGAAAAGCATGCTCAAGGCCCAACATATATGTATCTATCCCAACAGCCACTTACCACCTGAAAGCCCACGATCTTAAAAGCTTTGTTACCGAGAGTCAAAGGCCCTGCAAGCATACATAGCAGCGGCTCTCCGGATGCTACCAAAAGCAGCGAGTGGATTCATGCCATTTAAATGCAACCACCACGATACGCACTTTCTACGGCGGCAAAAATTTAGAGTGAAGGCTCTAGTCCTGGTTACAGCCAAAACACAGTCGAAATTCTGGAGCAGCGGTAGCGCGAGGAGGATTTTGAGTCTTCTGCGTGTGTATTCTGAACCCATATTCACCCAAATTNGAGCAGCGGTAGCGCGAGGAGGATTTTGAGTCTTCTGCGTGTGTATTCTGAACCCATATTCACCCAAATTGCAGACGCTATAATTGCAGACGATAACCGCATAGCGAATACAATTATACTTTCGCATGCAGCGCCTTTGCATCAAATGCGGCGACACGTAGCTGGAAACGCGCTCCGAAGGGTGTGGTCCTTCTAGCTATCATGGAGACGCCTCAGTAATGACACTGTTCCCTCAGAAATGGATAAGGTTTCGCACGTCCTGGTTTTTTATTGTTTGCGTACAGTGAATCAGGAAGTAGCATGAATCGATTACGGAATCAGTCAAAGGCGTCCAGCACCTGTCAGTCTCGCGTCAGGTGCACGCCGCGTATCTGTATATTTCTACGGGATCATCATGACCCCAACTTGGGCAAATTATGTAAACAAGTGCCCGCACGCAAAACTCCTCTCAACAAATCAAAATGACTCCTGGGGACACGTTCACCGTAATTTGAAGACAAATTGAGAACTCTTCATATACAAACCCACGATCTGCACCATCAAAAAGAAAACGTTCGTGCCAGTACAAATTCGCAAGCAGCTCAAACGAAGCTACGGTGCAAATAGCAAACAAAGAAACGGCGCATCCCCGCTAGATAATAAGGTAGGCCCACTGTTTGCTCGTTTTTCACACACAAAAG
>NW_013574830.1:0-880 GCF_000499745.2 Eimeria mitis | reverse complement strand
GTAATTTGAAGACAAATTGAGAACTCTTCATAAACAAACCCACGATCTGCACCATCAAAAAGAAAACGTTCGTGCCAGTACAAATTCGCAAGCAGCTCAACCGAAGCTACGGTGTAAATAGCAAACAAAGCAACGGCGCATCCCCGCTAGTTAATAAGGTAGGCCCATTGCTTGCTCGCTTGCACACACGAAAAGTGCATTCACCTGGCTTACCGCACGTGAAGTAACGTCATCCTTTACGAACGATTATTGGGATTCTATAAATCAAAAACGCACTCCCTGAGTATGGTGAACAACAATGAAGAAAATTTTCCGCATGTTCAAAACGCTGCAGTTGGCCTGTTTATGACCCCGAAGGTGCGACCGCATACGCTGAGCCTCATTCAGTGTCGTACGTTGTGCCTTTGTGAAGCGGCGATCGACAGAAAGAAGTGACATACTGCCTGCGCGTAGAGAAAACAAGCAAAAGCAATACATTTTGCACACCACCAACACCATACAGCAAAAGAATACTTCCTGGACGTCTCAGCCGCACGCCCGAGCACTGGGTATATCCAATAATGAAGAAACGGTGCAAGCATGGATTTGCCTGCAGGATAACGTTGACTCACTTCCTGGAGAGAGGGTAATGAACAAACACGAGCCAAACAAGGAACAGTGCGTCACCTCGCAGAATCTTCGCAAGGCAAGGAGAAGCTTGTCGCCATCATGCACCAACGATTGCCTCTTCATCTGCTCAGGGTTGCGGCAACATTTTGCATCCCCTAAGCTATCCGATTCGCCGGCAACTCACTTGCTGGTGAATTCAGGGATATGTAGCACTGCCAGATCAAGACGGTAAATGCAAGAAATCGTACGACTGTGGGCGCAAAAGCTACAG
>NW_013574829.1:15798-16281 GCF_000499745.2 Eimeria mitis | reverse complement strand
GGAGCTGGAGCGTATCCCTAATGCGTCACGGAAACTGCTTGGCTGTGCGAGAGCTCTTTCGAGCAAAAAAGGGTGCGTTGCCTATTGGGTGTTCATGTAGTTCCTAACCAAGCAATTTCGGCGACAACCGGCGTGCTTTGGCGTTTTATTTCCTTAGCTTAGTAGATACTGTGGATACAGGTGCGGAGCTCAAGGACGCGTTGCTGGCTACTTGCGATTCCCTGTGCACTCTTGCTGCGGCCGCCAGTGTGGAGTTGCGCACCTCAATGCCTGCTTTTGGGGATAAGCTCATGTGCTGCCAGCGGCGATATGCCCACCAAGGCGACAGTGCTGAAAGCCGTGAACAGGTCAGCTGCACTATCCATTCTTCTGTCCACTATGTTGTAAAGCAATATATATTGTATATGCATATGTACAGAAATATATATATATATATATATATATATATATATATATATATATATATATATATATATATATATA
>NW_013574829.1:15444-15698 GCF_000499745.2 Eimeria mitis | reverse complement strand
ATGTATGTAGATGCTGAAGGGGAACGGGGGCGACAAGCAGATATAGATGATTTCCGCAGACAGATTCTTATTGGATAAAGCACTAATAGAACGACTGCACTGACAGTCGACAGCGGAGACGGTGAATTATGGTTGTCCCCTTGCAGTGACGCCAGTACCATTGTAAAGGTAGACATATGGCGCTGTCGGTTGCTTCTGGTTTGGGAACGTGTGCTTCTTCATCGCTCAGGCATACGAAGACTGCAGCTCATCTG
>NW_013574829.1:12329-15344 GCF_000499745.2 Eimeria mitis | reverse complement strand
GCGACAGCACTGACAGTCGACAGCGGAGACGGTGAATTATGGTAGTCCCCTTACAGTGACGCCAGTACCATTGTAAAGGTAGACATATGACGCAGTCGGTTGCTTCTGGTTTGGGAACGTGTGCTTCTTCATCGCTCAGGCATACGAAGACTGCAGCTCATCTGCGGACATCAACGCTCAGCGGGTGATTGATGCCCTGCTAGAGTGCCTCGGGGAGCACTGCGCAGAGCGCCATTTGTCTTCAGCAGCGCGAACAGCTTCAGCCTTCGTGGTAATGAAGGTATTGTACCATCTGCAGAGCGTTAAGCTCAGCCTTGATGAAGTTCACGCAGCAGCAGTAGAGGGATCGAAGAGAGTCAACCGGGGCTCGTTTCCCCTTCGTTTGAGGAGGCGAAAGTGAGCACTTTAAATGTGGCAGTGGCTCTTGCCGCTGGGTGAATTGTCCTTTGTGCTTATGATGCTCGCCAGTGGTACTGACCCTCTGCAGAGTCCTTTTCTACAGGTGCGTTTTTAGCAGCTGCTGGAGGGCACAGGAAGCTCAGCAGACACCTGTTGTTTGTTCTTGCTGCACGCGTGGATAAACATCTTCGCATCAGGTATCGCTGGTGACGGAGGCCGGCACGCCGCACCCGTCATATTTGTCAAAATTGCAAACGCTTAAAGCACATTGCAGCTCTGACACTCGGAGCATGTGTCAGAGCTGCGCCATCAACTCACGGTGGTTCCTGTAGTGTAAATAGGCACTTTGCGGTCGTGTTTCCTGCATGTTGCATCTCGATANAACTCACGGTGGTTCCTGTAGTGTAAATAGGCACTTTGCGGTCGTGTTTCCTGCATGTTGCATCTCGATATTGTGCGCAAACAGGGTAGTGAAGTAGTGAGGAGTGCAGCTAATTGATCCCATCTCGAAAATAGCTTGTAAAGGTATGACAGGACTGCAGTTCATTCGTTGGCGCATGGCCAGCAGCCATGCGTGCTTGCATGACATCACTTGCGTCTGACTCATCAAATCAGTAGCCCAGTTTTCAAGTAAGAAAAACAGCTCCAGGTAGGATATGCGCTAACAACTAGGATTCTCATTGTTGCCTGGGGACCATAGGGAGCATTCAACCGCCACTAAAGTAACCCCACGTTCGCAAGCATGTAATCAATAAGCCTGTTCACCTGTCCGCCCCTCATACTCGTGAGCAACAAAAAAACGAAGACAAAGCCTACCGCGCACTCACACCTACGAGTCGGACGTTTGTGACGTTTCCACTTCTCAGTTCGTACTTCAGGGGCTGAACGCCGACCAGATGTACATCCACCGTAGTAAATAAATCCTAAATCATTTCGTATAACTGCAACCGGGTTGTCGAGATTGGGCCTGGCCAGCCCGTTGCTGCTCGGAGCCGATTGAGACACAAGCACCGCAACTAAGTAAATATGAAGGGCGGATGATACAGATAAATCATTTGCAGCTTAGCTTGCGCATGTGAGCCGGTCGATCCGCGTAGAGCCTCCAACGCGTAGGCACTAAGGAAGACTTCAACTGGAATTGCGTTCACACGTGTCTACTTGGGTTGCTTGTGGTGCTTGCGTTGTTTGTGTTGCTGGGCTGCACCTCGGACCTTTGTCCGCAATATGAAAATGACAAATGAGAATGAGAATGTTCTCTCCGTTGCACTGCGAGCCTGCGCAGCATTTTGCCTTTCGCAAAAGTTTCGTCAACAAAAAGTTGTAACAAAAAAATCGGTACAACCCCCGCGCAATGACTATTGCTGCGGCATAGGGCAGATAAGTGAGTTGTCGACAATGACTTAGCAGATATAATTTAGTTTTTGTGTTTGGCTTGGAGGCTTCGATGGCGGCGAGAACAGTCAGTATCAGATGCCTATACACATCGAAGGATGTTTGTTGCAGAGGAGCTCATGGTTCTCTTTTTACTCGCAGCGTCCCCGAGTCCTTCGGAGCGTGTCTCCTCTCTGTGCTTCGTCGGTGGTGCCGGCCATCATCCCTGAGTCTGTCCTGCTCCACTGCCGCTTTCTTAGGTGCAGCTGGCCCACCTTCATCTTGCGACCTCCTGTCTTCTACTCGTTCCCTGGAGCGGGTCCGTTGCCCCTCCCCTTTCCTTTTGACAGTTTCAGCGCTGCGTCTGCTGCTGGGTGATCTGCGTCCTTCCGCCTTCACCGCTGCTTGCATCCGCGATGAGCGTTCATGGCGTGCCCCTTCTTCATCTTCTGAACGGTGACGCCTGTGGGCTCTTTCTTCTGTGTGGCCCCGCTGCCGCTCGCTGCCCTCGCCGGTCTGCCCATTGCTCCTGTGATGCTGTCGGTGATGCCTCTCCCTCTCCTCCTCACTCTGCGGTGAGCGCGACCGTCGTTTGCTCTTGCGGCCCCTATGGCCTCTGTCCCGACTGTGGGATCGCCGGCGTTTGTNNCGGCATGCTCCTCTCCCCGACGATTCCTGTTCACGTCTCTACTCCGCTTGCTGGGGCTCGGGCTACCACGGAGCCTCTTGACGCGATGGTCGCTGCGGCTGTCAGCTGAAGATGAACGGCTGCGAGAAGAACTGGAGGAGTCGCTGTCGCGCTCTCTCTTCACCATGCGAAGACGTTTTGCTTCCCTTCTTTGTTCCTTTTTCCGCATCTTTTTCAGCTTCCTGAACAGAGGCCAAATTTGAAGCCGACACGCATGCATGTAGCTATTTTATTCATGCAACAAGCACCTTCGTGAAGATGTCTAGACACTACAACTGCAACGCTTACTTCTGTTCCTTCTTGAGCTTCTTCAGCGCCTTAGCAGCGACCCTGCGGTCGTCAGCCACCGCCGTTGCCGTTGCAGTTGCAGCTGCAGGGGGCGGCTCTTCGTCTGGAAGAGCTTCACCTGCAAGGAGGTGGCGCGGCTTCCGTCCCCTGCCGAAAAAAGATATGGACAAAAGATACAGGAGTGAACAGCAACGAACAGCATAGCTGGCACCGTTACAGCAGCAAACGAGAAGCAGGTCATGGGGTTCAGGCGAAGTCCCACAACCGCA
>NW_013574829.1:5305-12214 GCF_000499745.2 Eimeria mitis | reverse complement strand
ACTTCCCCCCGCGCGTGCAAATCCCCACCTTTGCACTCGCACCTGCACCCCGCAGAGACGCCACAAGAAATGTGGCGAAAAAACAAATGCTTTTGCGTAAATACCTAGAAGAACAGTGTGTGTAAACACATTATGCGGGTGCCAAGGATGGTGCTTCAGATGCAACTGTGCTCTGCAGATGGTTGTCAGCACTGAAGGGCACAACATGTTTCACACTGCGCATATTAAATATCACTCTTAGATCTGTTACAACGTGGATACCCAAGTAGTTTGTGCTGCAGAAACAACAATTAACTATACGCGGATCCACCAGGCAACGCTAACGAAAGAAACAACGACCCTTCAACCCCCCACAATAATTATATTCCACTCAAATGCACACAGTGAGATAATAGCAGGGATAAACCGCGAGCTGCTTACTCACCGAGGTAATAATCGCGGTCAGCGTTTGTCTGCGTCTTGAGAGAATCCCACTTGAAGTCCTCCCACCCCCCGCGTACTCCCTCCCGGGGAGGGCTTTGTTTGATGTAGACAGCCATTATATATAGACTGTTATTGTTATATACTTATTTATTTAGCTATTCGCTAGAATTTGCACCGAGTTCCTAGTGCGCTGTCACGCGCGCGCAGTGAAGCCGCTGCGGGAGCCAACGCTGGATGCTCATCCTCGGAAGAAGCAACAGGTATCGGCCAAATCTGTACAAATAAAAATAAATAGAACACAATAGTGTACTAACATCTTGGCCGCAGTTCAAATATGCCACTATTCCCTGGTAGAGTATCGTGGCCTGTTGCTGGGGCTGGACATGCAGCCACTTTTTCAGGCGAGCACGATCGCTAGAAATTCAGAGCAAATGAGTCGTGGGACCTGCATAACTCGATTAAATTTAGACTCCACTTAATCTGATTTTTTCAAATAGGGTGAGACTTTCACGCATCGTAACGCCTTCCGAAAGCGTCTCGGAGGGGAAGAGTGGTAGTCTATTATGGGTAAGAATGCCCCTTAGACAACGCGGATACACTCATTTCGGTGGTACTTGAGTAACGACGAATTTCTTGCCATTCCCCCTGGCACATAGAAGGGACCTGAGTCATAGTCAATTGCAGAGCAATTTCCCCCCCAGTTGTACTTCTGCAGTGTCGAACACAACGTTTTATTGCTTGGTAATGAGCAGACAGGGACTGCATTGTCCTTCAACGTGAATGAAGCCTCAGTCGCCATTTCGAGGCGAAGGAATTCATTTTCGCGAGGGCAGGAGGCAAGCTTAGATAGAACACACGCGTCTCGACCTTCTCTCACTTTAGTTAAATCTGTGCTTTTTTCTTTTTCGTGTATGTCCATATTAACCCTACACTGCACCTCCACATTAATTCTAGGGGAGAGATTCGACAGCTCCGTTCGCAAGGTAACAGTGCGGCCTGCAGCTCCACCGCAGGGGTGACAACTCCTCGTTGCTGCTGGGTCGCTAAGCCAGTATATAAGTAGAAAAGAGGAGCTGTCCTTACGGAGTCATCTGAATATAATAATTGTTTGGGGGGAAAGGAATGTGCTCGCGCTATTTCACGCTCATCGCANCGGAGTCATCTGAATATAATAATTGTTTGGGGGGAAAGGAATGTGCTCGCGCTATTTCACGCTCATCGCAATGCGAATATGTCAAGGGCCAACCAGTCCAACCAGATAAAAGCTAGTGCCGGGGACCAACATGAGTGCAAAAGCACAGAAAACTGATTTTTGAACCGCCGCACTGCCGCAGGCTGCACATTCTGCTAATGTAGTGCACGTATTATTTGTATCGGGCCTCCCATAGCCACTTCGAACAGGGCGGGAGCCGCAGAAGTTGGGAGCACATAGCTGCTCTGCGTCTTCCTTCTTTTGTTCTGTCTTGTTATTTTTCTTGTTTGAAGGGCGCCATACGAACTAATGTGCACACTGTTAGCCTTTGCTGAATGTGAGCAGCGCGAAGTCGATGCGGCGGACAGCGTATTCAGGCGGCAGATGGCGCATGCACAGCATTGCAGCGGGATAGCATGAGGTCCTTTGACACAGGAAACTCCCGTATTTTTCGTCTATTCCGCATGTTGTTGTTGCTATGGATGCAAGTGCCTGCACGCTGGCCTGCTCATAGTACGGTCGGTCTCAAGCAGCCACCTGCACCGGCAGGTAGGCGTCGGTGACCGCTGTACCCGTTGGTTGCTCGGCTTGGGGTGCGCCCCTCCGTGCCTTCATTCTGCTTATTGTCAGGACTTTGGCGCGTCTTGCGTACTTCTTAGCAACAGCCAGAGTGCTGATCATGCAGCGGTCGTTCATGCGAGATGGCGATCGACCCCGAAGACCCAGGGCGAGGGAAGTCTTCTCTGTAATATCCTCTTCTCTCATTCCAAACTCTGGAAAAATCCGAGTAATCCGCGGAAAACACTGTGGGATGCGTGCGAACAGTAAGCCAACGAAGCCAATCAAAATGCTCAAGAACCACTGCTCCAACGTGAGNGTGGGATGCGTGCGAACAGTAAGCCAACGAAGCCAATCAAAATGCTCAAGAACCACTGCTCCAACGTGAGGCCCTGAGCATAGCAGCAAAAACAGCAGAAACCGACAGAGTGCCAAGCAAGAAAAGTGGATGAAGGCTCGTTAACGGTGAAGACACCAAGGGACTGATATTCCTGCATGCGCCAACAGAAGCATGTGCGCGCATCTATTCCGCCGCATTCCTAGATCTCCAGTTGCTGGTGTTTGTACTTCCTAAGATTAATAGGCACCAAATACATACATTGCTAAAAAAGCCGATCTTTATAGACAGAGGGGAATCGATACGCCATACCATTGGCTGTTAAATATATTATGCATTTCAAAAAAAAATTGTGGAGGTCTGAGACATTTGGAAGATTTGATCAATCTGAGCTGCTTACCTCTCGGTGACAACCCAGCATAGGGCCGCCGTACTCCACCATCAGGATTTGTGAGCAGAGAATAAACAACCAAATGAAGAACCCCAGAGGGTTGCTTGTCATTTTGGCAAAAAGTCTGGGCAAGGACATTTTTTTTGTGAAGTCCTCTTCGACGTCCCTGGCGTTGATCATGTTAAATAGCTGCATGAGCACGAATGTATTGAACACAAATGTCAGGTGCCGGGACGGACCAATGATTCCTATCCAACGCTCTTCGTAGTCTTCTTCCGTGGAGAACAATTTGAATCTTCTGCCAGATCTCATGAGACTTCCTTGCCCTGNTCTTCGTAGTCTTCTTCCGTGGAGAACAATTTGAATCTTCTGCCAGATCTCATGAGACTTCCTTGCCCTGGAAAAACAGAAGGTGAACCACTGGAACACTCGCTTGCGTTGCAGTTCGTCTCTTCATTTTGCTTTTATTTATAATGCAGCTTTGTTATACCCAGGAGATTCAAAGGAGTAAGTAATGTGGAAGGAACATTTGGACGCACCTGTCGCTGGATCGCAGTCTGAGAATTCACAGAAGTCATTATTTGATCGGTCTGCCGGCAAGAGGTACCCCCACTCTTTTTCCGGTAGAAAGTAGTCTCCGAAGAAGATGAGAACCATCATGACGACGAGTTGGTACACCGCAGAAGTTGTGATGGTGAGTGCCATAGACCGCGAGATGAGCGACTGGTGGCGGTGATGCGGTTTCTCCTTTAGAAGATCGGGCGTTGGCAGCTCCGTAGCGAGGGCCAGCGAGGCGAAGCTGTCCATTATGAGATTGACCCATAGCATCTGAACAGCTGTTAAGGGCGAATCTCGCAGTACAGCTGCGCAGACAATTGTGGTGATCACAGCCACCACATTAACGGTGAGTTGGAACTGCAGAAAGCGCCGGATATTGCTATAGACATTCCGTCCCCACTTCACAGCCTGCACAATGCACTGAAAGTTATCGTCTAACATGACGATATCGGCCGCCTGCTTCGCCACTTCTTTGCCGGTAATGCCCATAGCCAGTCCGACGTCTGCTTTCTTCAGTGCCGGTGCATCGTTGGTGCCGTCGCCCGTGACAGCGACAACCTGGCCTAGTTGTTTCAAGGCTGTGACGAGGACGTATTTGTCGGACGGTTGCGATCTAGCCAGCACTTGAAGTCGCTTCCAAATGCGCTCAAAGGCATCCATGTTCCCGATAACATCCACCCGGAGGTTCTTTCCCTCGGCCTCTGCTGTCTTCGCATCCGTGGCGCAGCCGCAGGTGACCGTTCGGCATGTCTGGCAGACGACGCCGCCAACGAGCTGCGTAAAGTCGGGTCCCAACATTGCCAGGTCTCCTCTTTCTTCGTTGAAGATGTGACATTTCTTTGCGATGGCTTTTGCGGTAATCAGATTATCGCCCGTCACCATCCTCACGTTGATGCCTGCTTGGTGGCACCTCTCCACGGCTCCGGGCACTTCGTCTCGCACGGGATCCTGGATGCCGAATATGCCTAAACAAATAAGGTCTTGTTCGGCAACTAAAAACAACTGCTTCGGGGCAGGCTGCTTCTCCTTCCAGTTGGGCACCGCGTCTGTGCTGAATTCGCGATACGCAATGCAAATTGTCCGGAGGGCCTCACGGGCCATCCCNTCGATGACGCGGTCTTCAATATCCTTCTTCTGTTCCTGATGCAACTTTTGAATCTGGCCGTCGGCAGTCATCACGCCGTTGCACAACTGGAGAACCCTTTCCGCGGCGCCCTTTACGTAGACCCGCACCTGCGACTCTCCACACCCCTCTCGGTAAACCACCGTCGTCATCATCTTTCGGTCGCTAGAAAATTCTTCCCGGTGGGCGATGAGGAGATCAGATCCTTTAACCCGCCGTGTTTCTGCGTAATCTGCCCCGCAGATGAAGTCATTGTATTCTAGTAGGGCACATTCCGTTGCAGATCCCACATACTTCACAGTGTAGCGAGCTGTTTCCTGGCCGTTGTTCAGCGTCATCGTCTCCATTTTTTCGAGGTATGCTGTTGAATTCAAAGCAATACTTTCGGAGACGAGCTCCCACTTTTCTGTTCTTTTGTTGAAACCTGGCACACCCGTTGTTTCTGGACCTGCAAAAGAGGCAGAGGGAATGCGGACGGTTTCGGCTCCATCCCAAAACTCCACGGCGCTCATTTGATTTCTTGTAAGAGTCCCTGTCTTGTCTGAACACACTTCGTTGGCAGAACCCATGGTCTCGCACGCCCCCAGACGCCGTACGTAGTTCTGGTCGGCAAGCATTTGCCCAATGGAATACGCCAAGGATATNACGAGCACCGTTATGGCGGTGACAAAGAAGTGCACATGGCTGCTGACGATACCCAGGAGCGGCGGCCGCTGATCGATTTCCGTGTATGCATAAATAATCCAATACTCCAACACAAGGACGAAAAATGCAATAATGGAGCATATGAGCCCAAAATTGCCTATATCTCCAGCAAGCGCATTCAACTTGAGCTGGAGAGGCGTTGCTTCTGTGTCGAAGGAAAGCTTCTGGTACAGCTGCCCTGCTTGCGAATGTGGACCAACCGCTATGACGATAGCAGTACCGCTTCCGCTGTTTACAGTTGTCCCGGAGAGAACAACGGGAGAGGAAATGAAGTGGTGTTGCATCGACCTGGGGCTGCGTGCGTTGCCGTCTACAAGCTGCGCCATGCAGTCTTCGTAGGTGTCTTTTTTGATCATTTCAGATTCTCCTGTCAAGGAGGACTCGTCCATCCGCAGCCCACGACAGGAAATCACCACGCAGTCTGCTGGTAGCTCGTCTCCCGCTTCAAACTGCAGCAGGTCGCCCAGCACGAGGTCGAACACGGAAACTTGTGTAGGGCAGCCATCCCGTAACACTGTGCAATTCTTGTCGTCTTTAACTGCAGAGAGCTGACGGAACTGCTGCTCTTTAAGCCAGTCATTGCCTGCTGTCACTAGGACAACCACCAACACGGCCACCCAAATCGCAGCCCCTTCCATCCATTCAACTTGAGGGTTTTCGCCAAAGAGTTGGGAGAGGATGATGGAGGCCAGACCGCAGACCATGAGAATCTGCAGGGTATTGTCAGAAGCAGCGTCAATACAAAGGGATAGGAAAGAAGCGGAGGCACGGGAGGGAAGGCGGTTCACCCCAAATAACTTGCGCCGCTGTTCAATATCTTCAGGATCTGAAAGACCAATGGTCCGGGGGACGTGCAACATGTGAGCGATGCCGTCTCCTCCACCCATGTTCTTGAGAAGGGTGAGGTCTTCGCATTGTGTGCGAGTGACGTACGCCTTGACAAGGCCAGTTAGTTTGGTCGTGATATCGTTTGCTTGTTCAGCAGACATGTGATCCAGAAGGCCTTCCTCAATGACGGCTAAGGATTCCTCCATAGAAGAGTCTCTGCGGCTGCTGAGGCGGCGAGAGTAATACGTGCGACTCAGTCGCGGGTCTGCTTCTCTCCTCTCCTGGTAGCTGTCCACTGCGCAGCACAGCCTCCCCATTAACAACAAAGCCATTCCTCCCCAAAGGACCACTCCTACGGCACCACACATCTGCAAAGAACAGATGAAGATAGCCGTTACGGAGGCCAGTTCGCTGATGCGCCAAACCTGGGCGCCGGAGGTCTTCATGAGTGTGTTGGTCGCTAAACTCTTGAAAAAGGGAATAGTGCCCGCCGTCACCCAACACCCTAAAGTAAGCCATGCCTGCTTGTCAAACGAAGCCAGCTGAGATACAGCTATCAAAGCCGGCTGTTCATCTGCTAGCCATATCACCAGCGGCAGCACAAACATCCCCGTGACGCTGCATGCTGCTGTCAGTGAGCCTTCGTCTGCATCGCTCATGTGCATAGCCATGGGCAAATAAGCTCCGCGATACAGCGCGGAGGTAATGGCTAACATAATGCAGTAGTAGAAATTAAGGTATCCCAGAGAGCAGAGGCAGGACAGCCCCAAGAGGCCCACCGCCCACCACCTCAG
>NW_013574829.1:577-5196 GCF_000499745.2 Eimeria mitis | reverse complement strand
CTGATCAGCAGCTGCAGCAGCTGCCACCATGTTAGATAGAGTGGTGTCGGGAAGTATGTAAGAATGCAGAAAGACACGAGCACCTGCGATACTGTGAGGGCCACACAAGCAGTTAAGAGGAAGAGCTCCAGCGGCGACCACGTGAACTCCGTAAACACTCCGCCCAGACTTCCAAGGAAGCTGCCCAGCGGGCTCGCCGATTCCGTCATTATGGGTTCATGCTCATTTCACTGCGATACCTGTAAGCGAATCTGAAGGAGCCCCCTAGTTAGGGGGACGGGTCCAGCGTATTGATGGGTTCTACGTGAAATTGGGCGTTTAAACTCCTCTTTCTTAACCGGAAGCTTTGGGTGTCGTGGTAACAGCCGACAGTAGATGCTGAACTGCTGCGATGGAAGGGGAGCGGAGCTGCACAGGGCTCAAGGCGCATTCAGGGCAACGAATAAAACGGGTTGCGCTAGGAAAAGAAATTCTTGCATGCAAAAGTAGAGGAGCTCCGTTGATAAATGTTTAAGCCTCGTTTTGCGTTGTAAGGTCTCCTTTGGGCGCCAGAAAGAAGAAAGCGTGCGCCCACGGTACGTTGCGCGTCGGCCGCCAGGTGCTCGTTCTACTTGCAATTCGCCAAATCCTGAGGAATGAAGGCTCTAAGATATGTCCTCTCTGTCAGGAAGTCTGCATGCATTGTTAAATTGTAAAAAAGAAAGCGGTCTTCAGCGGCCGGGTCGGTTGATGCGGCCGCCGCCGACAGGGGCTGCGGCGATGAGTGGCTCCTGGGAGGTCCACTGTGATGCTCTGGGGTTCAGCGGGGCAGGCTCAGAAACCCAGCAGTTTCTTAGAACCGATGATGCGCCTCGTTGTATTGACATAACAATAAGAAATTAGTTCCGTGATGAGAGTAGGAACTGCTTCCGCTATAGAAGTCATGGCGGCTGGAATCAATGCGTACCCGTGCCTCTCTAGCCTAGAGAGGAGTGGTAGACTGACATGTCCAGTGGAATACGAAGGGAGCGCATTGATAACGACAAACAACCTTAAAGGGGAGAATGATATGCGGGTATTGCTTAGGGTTACGTTGGTAATTCGGCGGGAGAATACATCTCCCAGACTGCCTTGGCGTTTCCCAGCTCGTTGCGGCCCGGGCTTGTCCCGCCACCACTGGGGGGTGATCGCACAGCTCTCCGGCCGGGCCTGTTCCCCTTTCAAGGTCTCCCTACATCACTCGGATAGGTGCTGCTCATCCTACTACACTCGTATGAAACGATTAGTTGACCCTTGCTTCGAGGATGCTTATGCTGGCCGTTAGTTACCTCCTATGTCTCCGGCCTAGCCGGCACTGATATTGCAGTACCAGGCACTAGAATATGCCCCCTTCTCTGCAAGCATTTTCCGCAGGGGAATGAGCGTAAAGAAGGAAAAGGTGGCGGTGTTGCTGTGTCTTGATCTCTTCACTGCAGGGCTGAGCTTGCACCGCGTCATAGGTTGTTGAGAAGCTGAAACATCCTCCGCCATCCCTGAATCCTGCTGCACCAGAGTAATAATAGGCCCTCCCAACTGGAGGCTCACATGCTTCCATTTCTAGACCACTAATTCAAGGTGAGGTCCCCACGAGCACAACCCATTGGCAAACTGTGCCAACCACCACTGGCGCACGTACGAAATTCTGGCTGGCTGACAACACCACGCTGCTTCATATGCTCCTAACAAATCGAAACCCAGCAAAAGGTCATACAATACTGGGACCCCCCATAAATCATGCGGACCGCTTGTATACGTAATGGAGACGCTACACACGCTACGAACTGACAGTCAGGTGAGAAACTTTCAGGCCTAAAGCGGGGCACAACACTACCCCACAATCCGGGAACTTGGCAATATCGTCTCATCTATACGGCACCATATTCCGTGCTCTGCGGAGTACAATCAGTCTCGAATAACATTGCCCATCACGCCAGGGTGGACGCGTCTGAGAATGTAATATCTGAGCTATTGTGCCACCTCTAAGACTGGCGGCGACCTTCCCTTGCGTGTTCGAAGAGCTGGAATCCACGGAGAATTTGGTGACCCCAGGGGACAGATCTCCACTTTTCCACATTTCCTTGCTGCTCCCGTCTCACGGTGATTAACTCTCGCTCGAATGGTGATGGCTGGCCATAGTCGGGTTGTCTTGGGCTTCTGCGGGCTGGCGGCGAGAACCACCTTACGATGGTTGATTGCCACACCCTGGGTCCGCTCGCTCAAAATCCGTGAAACGAAAGAAGGAAATTTACTCTAATAACTTTCCGTTCTGGCATATTCCACAGTTTCGCAACGCCAGTGCAGAAATGTTGGGAGATGCGCATATCAGCCTTTCGAGAACGGCTCCCAACTGGAATGCCTTGGGGTTCAGCGGGGCAGGCTCAGAAACCCAGCATTTCCTCAGAACCGATGATGCACCTCGTTGTATTGACATAACAATAAGAAATTAGTTCCGTGATGAGAGTAGGAACTGCTTCCGCTATAGAAGCCATGGCGACTGGAATCAATGCGTACCCGTGCCGCATCCTAGCGTAGGGAGGAGTGTCAGACGGACATGTCCAGGGGAATACGAAGGCAGCACAATGATATCGACCCGCAGCTTTAAAGGGGAGAATGATATGGGGGTATTGCTTAGGGTTATGTTGGTAATTCGGCGGGAGAATACATCTCCCAGATTGCCTTGGCGTGTTCCCTATGGCTGAGGCCCGGGCTCGTCCCGGCACCACTGGGAAGTGATCGTTCCGCTCTCTGGCCAGGCCTGTACCCTTTCAACGTCTCCCTGCTTCACTCGGGTAGGTGCCGTTCATCCTAATACACTCGCATGAAACGATTAGTTGACCCTTGTTGCTAGGATGCTTATGCTGGCCGTTAGTTACCTCCTATGTGTCCGGNATGAAACGATTAGTTGACCCTTGTTGCTAGGATGCTTATGCTGGCCGTTAGTTACCTCCTATGTGTCCGGCCTAGCCGGCACTGATATTGCAGTACCAGGCACTACAGTGACCCCTTCCCACCAGATTATCAGTATCTTCTCAATGTATCCCGCAGTGCATTTGATCCGTTGTAGGATGTTCATAGCTGAAGTACAGTGTTCATCTTCTGTCATGGATCTGTCCCCTCACTTTCATGTGAAGAGTTTGACTTTCGTCGCCTGTACTCAGCATGACCAGCTTCTTGTTATGGCGATAGGTGCAATGGTTCTATGAGGTACAATCGGGTTGGAAGCCGCCGTAAAAGCGGCGATCCCAACCTAGCAGAAAATGGAGCCGCTGCCACCGCGCAGCGTCAGTGAGCGGGAAGGCAGGAGGTATATCAGCCACAGTGTGGGCCCCAGCTTCAAAACGCAGAGAATGTCTAACTGCTGTCGGCTGCAGAGCCGAGCTAGCGATAAGTAGAGGGAATAGCACAGATCTAAGCAGAGGAGGAGCCCCGGAAACCAAATGGATAAAAAGATGCAGGCGGAACGTTACTCATGACAGAGCAACAATGGCTTAGTCGTAGAACGCAGCCCACGCTGCCATTTAGCCGCGTAGGGCACCAATATGCACGTGACAGATTGCTTCGCAGAAGCGATCCTCAGAAACCCACTTGAGCTGTCGGTCACCTGGCCACTTGACGTAGGCATTCTGGGGGGCTCTCATGGCAGTTGTACCTGGCCTGATCGGGTGTTCTTGTAGCTTCTGAGCTCTTGCGCATATTTTTCGTTTAACAACTTATGCAACATTTTGTTACACCTTGTGCGACAAGAGGCTGGTCATGCTGAGCAGTGGCGACGAAAGTCGAACCCTTCACATGAAAGCGAGGGGACAGGTTCGTGGCAGAAGATGACCACTGAACTTGAGCTATGAACATCCTCCAACGAATAAAAAGCAGTACGAGCTACACTGAGAAGATATTGATAATTTGGTGGGAAGGGGTCACTGTAGTGCCTGGTACTGCAATATCAGTGCCGGCTAGGCCGGACACATAGGAGGTAACTAACGGCCAGCATAAGCATCCTAGCAACAAGGGTCAACTAATCGTTTCATACGAGTGTATTAGGATGAACGGCACCTACCCGAGTGAAGTAGGGAGACGTTGAAAGGGTACAGGCCTGGCCAGAGAGCGGTGCGATCACCCCCCAGTGGTGGCGGGACGAGCCCGGGCCTCAGCCATAGGGAAAACGCCAAGGCAATCTGGGAGATGTATCCTCCGGCGGAATTACCAACATAACCCTGACCAATACCCCCATATCATTCTCCCCTTTAATGCTGCGGGTCGTTATCATTGTGCTGCCTTCGTATTCCACTGGACATCTCAGTTTACCACTCCTCTCTAGGCTAGAATGCGGCACGGGTACGCATTGGTTCCAGTCCCCATGAATTCTATAGCGGATGCGCTTCCCACTCTCATCACGGAGCTAATTTCTTATTATGTCAATACAACGAGGTGCATCATCGGTTCTGAGAAACTGCTGGTCTTCTGAGCTCGTCCTGCTGAATCCCGGGCAATTGTAATATCCTGGGGTACTGCAGGGCCGTTTAGGGAGTAAGCGTAATAACATATATATATATATATATATATATATATATATATATATATATATATATATATATATATATATA
>NW_013574829.1:0-551 GCF_000499745.2 Eimeria mitis | reverse complement strand
TGTTTGTGAAGAGTTGAACTAAAACCTTCTTAAAGCAAGTGAACAAGACTTATAAACTTGATATTAATTGGACGTAGGTGTAGGCATGCATTAGGTAACATCTGTGTGTGACAAAGTAACGCCGGAATAGGACACTCCTCCCGCGATAAAACAAATATCCGAAACGTAACGAAACAACGATAAGGCGGACGAAACGATCTATGCGCGAAAAGTGACGTCGATGAAAATGCGGGAACAATGTTCTGGCTTCTGGTTTTTATTTGAGCCCACGTCAGTCACGTCCCTTCTTGATATCCCGTGTCGGTTCCTGCGGGCCACCTTGGGCCGTCGCAGTGGGATGGCTGCAGCTTCACTTAGACAGGCCTCCAGCTTACATACGACAGTACGAGTAACTCTGTGAGTAGTCCTAACGAGAAGCTGATGCGTGAGATAAGCATGCTCCTAATTGGGACGTGCGAGTTATCATCTAAGGAGGCGAACAAAAATACTAGCTGATGTAATAGAACTTCTCTACTGTAGTACGTTCGCACTACACTATTCCCCCGTGTAGG
>NW_013574828.1:27581-43936 GCF_000499745.2 Eimeria mitis | reverse complement strand
TTAGCTGGCGCTTCAGATATAATGTCGACTCAGGCCTGGGAACGCACTCTTCGTCTGCTCCTACGCTGGTTCCATTAATATGTTCTTCGGCGATGCGGACTGGCTCTTACCAAAGGTTTTTCTAATTCGCGCTGGCAGCAGCAGCACGAACAATGCACCGACTGATGCTGGTGACTTTCCACGGCGTGCATGTATGCGCCTGGACTCAGATAGAGCACGCGGCGTTTCATGTTTATAGCATTCTCGCTACTCCGTACTGTCTGCAGGATGAGACTACCAAACGTATGCTCATCGTAATATGCTCCACCGCCCATTAAGATGTTCCCTATTCTTACCTGCCTCTGTCGAAGTGGATTGCAGAGAATCTTGACAAGCCAACCAAAGCATTTTCCGTCTGTATAAATCTGTTTTACATGACAAACAACGTGTCGCATCGCAGTTCGCACCGAGGGGCTATCGGACAACATTGAATTGCAGCATATACAGAGGAAAATACAGTCCTCTCGAATGATATCAAATAGGCGTTGCAGCATACAATCGCCGGCCGTCGTCCACAAAAGCGATCCAAGTAACTATCCAGACACAACGCAAACGAAAACGAGTCGAGACTCGCCAGCCCTAGAAATAGCCTAACATCTGACAAAACGGCAGGCGGTTAGCTCACCTCAAAAACCTTACGAACAGCTGCAGGACACCGATCTCGCAAATACTGTAGTCTGGTAGCAACGTTGTACCACTCCAATCCCGTTTCATTCGGATATAACCGCCAGCTCGTCTGCAACAGAACAAGCTAGCAGTGCCCTTCCAGCGGTAGTGAAGTTTTAACTTGCCGCCTGGTCCTCATATCCTCCTGCAAAAGGCAATATGCATAAAGAAGTATAATTCATACCAGAAACAATTTCAGTGCGATACAGAGAACGCCCACGAAAAGTGCAAAATCATGCAGAAGCTTTGACTAGGCTTCGCCTAAGCATGAGAGCTAACGTAGGGTCTTATGGTAAATCGTGTGCGCTTGGGGTGCTTCACAGAATTATACTTGCCTAGCAGTTTCAGAAACGCAAGTGCTAGGTCGTATGGGGGCATAGAACCCACACCTGGGATACTTTTGTGTTGGCAAGTATAGTAAAGCAGTCGCAATTGCTGGGGTTATGTCCCACCGCTGCACAGGCAGTTGCTAGACCCATCAGGTCGTCGCAATATCTTAAAGGAGACGATGCTGAAAATGGGAAAGCATGCAACAGCATTTCTATGGCGCACTACTCAGATGTACTACTGGCCATCACATGCCTGGAAAAGAGCCCTGGACGTAATGCCATTCTCAGTATAGCGCATTCATCGCACACGTGCACAATCCCGTTCTACTACGTTTCTACTGCGTTTTTCCCTACGTTACTGCTTCCATGCAGACGACAGGTCTCATGCTGTTCCTACGAAATAAAATGCTCTGCAATGCCACGCGACAAAGCGCACGACCCCTCCATAGCCGCACCCCATGGAGAAGTACCATCCGATTGCCGGATTTTGCATCATCCAGCATCATTGCATCAATGCTGCCACACTCTGCCAAAACACTTGGAGAGTGCATTTATCCACAACCCTAAAGAGCGACGCAATAGGGGATCATGCGTGGCCTACGGAGCATGCCATGACGAGTCACAAACAACGCCGAAACCTCCTGACGCCGCTAACCGGCAACGAAATCACAGAGCATGAAGGGAGTAGAAACCGATAAGCAAAACAAGCTGTCCGCTGCCAGTGAATTGTAAACTTCTCTCTTCTACATCTATGCAACATCCTGGGTTCATTATTTTGCTTCACCTGAAGAGGGCCAACGGCGGCAAGTGGCAACCACCGGGCTGCTCTGAGCACGTGTGCGAGAAGGCAGTGACCCTTAGGCCACTGTTCCCTCTCAACTGGCAATACTCATAACGATTCGCAATTTACTGTGGGAAACAATCCCGCTCATTCTCCGAGGAAACGTGGGAATAGAAGTATATGCCATATCCTCCATGAAGGCTTAGCATTAATAGAAAGAAAACAATAACTGCTGGTTAGGCACGAATGGTTGCTAAATCAAGAGTTTGTTCTTTCGGGGAGAGCATTGACCCTGAGACAATAGCAAACAGACGACAAAACCAACGTACAGTCAATCAACGCATCTCTGAGAGGTCCAGGTGTGCGTGCCAACAATGCTGTGTGTTTCGCGAGCAACCTTACGGAACGCTCGGCTAGAAGGCGCCTTCACACTCGCACAATACAGTAAAACGCACGCTCTACGTACAACGCTACTCACACATGCGGATAGAGGATCGGCGAAACATTTTGTGTAGAGCCAACGACAATAGATCCAAAATCTGGCTGCAGCACAGCCCACAGCAGCCANGCGAAACATTTTGTGTAGAGCCAACGACAATAGATCCAAAATCTGGCTGCAGCACAGCCCACAGCAGCCAACTTCGACACCAACCTTAGAACCTCCAGCACAAGGTGGTCTTTGCAGGACAGCATGACCGCGTGATACAAGCCTTCGACCCCACAGCCCCAAAGCACCAACGCATAACTCCACAAGTGTCAACCCTACCACTTGACTTGCAGAGCGGCTGCGACAAAACTCACGTATCTTCACATATTAGCCCGCTCAGCTATGCCCGCTCTGGGGTGAATGCACATCAACGTTTAACAAAATTGGCTCGACCATAGACACTCGCACAGGCTAACCACCACGCTAGGTCTAACTTGGCTCCATATCCCCCAAGGCTAATCATCTGATGCGCTAAGCGCCCGGGCAGAGCTTTTGTCATGCACGAACACGGTGGCGTGCCCGCTGTACTGGAACACAACCCGATAAAACAAAAAGACGAGACAAGAAACGCGATCCACAATTGAAAAGCATCGTGTGCATCCTGAAGTGTAAATACACACACCGCCCAGAGAACACAGTCCTTAAACGTTTGCTTTTTAGTGAACGAGCACGTGTTCGGACACTCAAAAGAACCAGCCCACCCAAGTGCACGTTTCCTGCATGTTGCATATATATTGAAGTGGAGCTGCTGCCTTTAAATAGCACCGCCTCAGCACCTTAACATTGGCTAACCATCATATTCTTGTCACAAGTGGAGCGCTAGTCGACAAAGACGCTATCGGCCTCAATGCTCTCCAGATGCAAGGATAAAAAGGGACCGGCAACGTAAAGAAATGTTCTACTCAATCGTCAAAACGTTTAGGTGCTGGCCCATCAGAAGACACAGGAGACGACCGTTGCACATGGCCTGAGAATGTCAGAAGGTTGTTTTGGGAACAACCAGCGTGCTATGCTGGTGTGCCTATGATGCATCCCCACAAACAGCAATTTCCACGAGTTCTATTACGGAGCAGAAACCGATCACGAAAGCATAAAAAATCTCGAATAGCGTCGCATACGATGCTTTTGCTCTTCCAATAACGCGGTTGCCTACGAATTATCAATGATCCCACCTCTCCAGAGGTCTCCACAAACGCATTGAACCCCGTCTTGTTGCTGTATCAACATTACTAGCCACTTAACTCGTAAAGTCAATTTTAGGGTTGAAAACTAGCGGTACCCGTCAAGCATCACAACAGTTAGCAACAATGTTGCCACGGCGCTCCTTAGACGTGCTGCTCCCCACGGGAAACATACGTTTTGCCTAGCACGCATTGTAGGCATCACATAACTACAGAAATTTCCTGTGAGGTTACAAGTCAGTGCCTAGTACTCTGCCGTGGAAAGCAAACACATCTTCCTTGTAGAACGTTAAACCGTCGAAAGTTGGGCGAAGAAACCATCTTGACGTGCAACACCGCCGGACAATCGGGCAGCCTCCTTCCCGCAATTTAGCTGGCGCTTCAGATATAATGTCGACTCAGGCCTGGGAACGCACTCTTCGTCTGCTCCTACGCTGGTNTTAGCTGGCGCTTCAGATATAATGTCGACTCAGGCCTGGGAACGCACTCTTCGTCTGCTCCTACGCTGGTCCCATTAACATGTTCTTCAGCGATGCGGACTGGCGCTTCTTAAAGGTTCTTCCAATGCGCGTTTCCAGCACCAAGCACCGACTTATGCAGGCGATCTTCCATGAAATGCATTTATAGCTGCGGTAGCAGCAAGATCTTCACAGCATGCAAACTGCCGCGCACTATCTGCAGTTTGAAAATAGCGAGAGCTTGCCTATCATGGTGCGTTTGACTCCGTATTAAGATGTTTCATTATCTTACTTGCCTATGGCAAAGTCGACTGCCGACAACCCCGACACAACACCCAAGTCATCCGTTGTTTACATAATCGTTTATCACACGGCAGAGAATGTGTTTCTTCGCATGTTGCTCCGAGGGGTTATCGGAGAACATTGAATTGCAGCAGATACAGAGGAAAATGTAGCTCACGTGAATATGTGCAAGTAGCCGTTGTAACATAAAATCGCTTGCCGTCGTCCAGGCAGTGACCCAAACGTTCCTCATACTTGAGCGTTTTTATTTTCGGAAGAGGCTTACATTACAGACATTAGGAACGTCATTACGCCTTTCACGCACACAGGATGCAAGCGGACGCGAGTCCAGACTCTCGTCAGCCCTAGATATCTCCTAACATATGACAAAGCAGCAGGTCTCCCAGCGTGGTTAGCCCGCCTCAAACACCCTTACTAACAGCTGTAAGACCCCGTTTGCACCCTCCTGTGTACTGCCGTAACAAATCCGCACCAACATCTTGCCACTCGGATGCAGCTGCCAGCTATTTTGGAACAGCCCACGCTCACAATGCATTTCCCGCAGCATTGGAGTTTCAACTTGCCTCCTGATAATCAGGCAGCCCTCCAGTAAGCGGTCAGCTCACTGACGTGTAGCGCCCACCAGACAAAACTGCGGTACCCCATAGCCAGCAGCCACGAACAGTGCAAAATAATGCAGAAGCATTGACTAGGCTGAGCTTAAGCTTAGGATCTAACGAAATATCAGGTGGCAAATTGCGTGCGTTTGGCATCCCTCATAGCATTGCAGCTCCAGAAAGGCAAATGCTAGCTCACACGGGGGCACACCACCAGCACCTCATATTTCTTTGTGTTAGTAACCATAGGGCAGCAGTCGCAACTGCGGACATCATGCTTCAGGACAAGGACTTCCAGGACCCACCGTTGTACAGGTAGCTGTTACAGTCGTCAGATCATTGCAGCATCTTAACGGAGACGGTGTTGACAGTGGAAAAACACACAACGGCATTTCTTTGTTGCGCCAGCCAGATGTGCTGCTGACCCTCATATCTCCACAAAGGCCTCTGGATCTCCTGTCCGTCTGTATGTAGCGCAATCAGCATCCATGCACACAGTGCATCCCTCTCAGAAAAGATCACATTTAGTGCGTTTCGTTCTACATTACTACTTCCATGCAGACATCAGATCTCATGTTGTTCCTAGTAAAGGAACTGCTTCGCACTGCCATCCTACAAAGCGCACCAAGCTTCGCTAGTCCCACCTGCCAGTACAGAACTACTGCTGCATCTCTAATTTTGAACCGTCAATCATCAGCACACCAATGCCTCCTCACCCCGCCAGACCACTTGGAGGGCTGAGTCGCTCACAAACGTAACGAGCCACGTCATCATTCGTGGCCCAGGCAGTATGCATTGCGGAGTAATATGCAACGCGGGCGCCTCCTGGCGCCTGGTGGAAAAACTAGATAGCGGTGCAGCGAACAAGCTACATGCTACCAATAAATCGTCAACTTCTTTTTGATGCACCTATGCAGCAATTTCACCAGATACGTATTAAACTCAGTACGGCATCTATGACAATCAGCGTGTGTCCTACATTGCTTCACCATTTTTAGTGGGGCACTGCGCCCAAGAAAAGGAAATACCATTCCACCTGTCGGCAGCGTCCCCAAATCAAGAGAAAGAAAGATGAATGGTGAACACGAGCGTTCTGAATGAATAACGCAAGAATTCCTCATTGTTACCGAATAGGCACATTATGGAAGGTGTCCTCCAGAGCTCGAACAACTTGTCACTGAGTTGGTAGACAATAGGACAATCAAACCTGGGGAGAAAATGACATCGATTCCTACCATGCGGTACCGTTCATGCAAATTCGCCTTGGCATTAGCCAAGTATAAAGTAGCAATAAACTAGCCAGTGCAGTTCTCTTCCACGGGATATATCATGGGTGTAGGCCCAGTACGTATATCAGCCGTAACAAACGATATCTACGCTCTAGCGCACTTTCTGCAGCAGGCTAACAACTATATGCTCCACTGTTGCCACCCAAAACGCAAATTTCTTCACACTGACGAAAGTATTCGTTCAAGCGACTTCACCCGCTTGCGTCAAACCACCCAACGCGTCTATCTGCAAGCGCAGATGTGCCAGTTTGCCGGAATAATTCTCTAGCTCTAGGAAAAGCGTACAGTGGACAAGGCCAAGAAAAAGACAGCTTATCGAAGCAAGGTAAAACTAAACAGTGATAAGGGTCAACTGAGTTCCGTCTCGCAGCACGCATTGTGCAAGTGCAGAAAGATGCAAAGCTCCGTTAAACAGAACCAACACCGGTTTCAATGCAGAGTTTCCCGTTAGTTACTGGACAATAACGCTCGCCCAAACCTACAGATGTCCTAACATACGAAAAGCAGCAGGTCGGTATCCGTGCTTGGATCACGTCAAGCTGCTCAAATGAAAAGCAATACGAGTCCCATCGTGCCCTGCCGTGTACTCTGGTAGCGAATCTGGTGTAACTGTCAACCTGCCCGCAATTGGTCGCGCTCAAAAGGGCAATTCCCGCAGCATGGGAATTTCGACTTGCATGCTGATCCACAAGTGATCTTCCAGTAAGCAGTAGGCACACTGGCGTGTACCGCTATCTGATGAACGTTTAGTAGTTCAAAATGATCCTACAAGTCAGTATAGTGCAACTCCAAGGGAGCCGAAATCCCTAACGGACGACCACTTACCAACTGCGTCGCGGTTGAGCAAATGTCAGTTGTACGGCCGCTCCTTCAACACCAAAACCTGAACGCACAAACATTCTGCGCAGTGGCCGCAAATAGCAGCATTAGGTAACGCTTCTCTTCGCCCAGCTTCCTGACTCACGCACTATGCAGGACGTTCACAAACTAACGGACCTCTACTCGGTATCCTTATACTAAAGCGTTTCGAGGGACTAAATAGTGTTGATATCCAAAAACCCATGCATACGTGCATGGATAATTTGCGAACGTTTCGATTACGAAATTGCGAAAGTTTGAATAGGATGTTTGAATACGACATTGTAAGAGCTTGAATAGGATGCCACCTGCATTTATCCAAAGGCGAACAGCACTGCAGGGGGGGCCTCTGCAAATCCAATACGTGCGCGTGAAGTTCTCAGTATGAAAGATTCCCCTCATGTACCAATACTAGACTATGCGCGGAATGGACAATTAGCAACCTGCAGTGCTAACAGCCCAGAGGCAAAGAAGCTTTGCCTTCGCCGCAGCGGACGCAAAATACCAATTTTGGGATATAAAACGCCACTTTGAACCAAGTCTTATTGCCTGAAGAGTCGTGTTTCCTGTGATGTTGATTCCAGCGCGCTTAGTCCGCAAACCAGCCAATGCTTTAACACAGCCAGACGCAGCCTCAAAAGAGATGCAAGCTGCTGATGCTGTTTCAAACCGACGTGATCCCACATGGAAGCCTGCTGACACTTAAGGCCTACCAGGCTTTTCACACCACTAGCAACGTCTTTTGCATGTTCCGATGGCGCACGTGCTGAGAAAATGCATTTGGTGTAAGCTATCAAACGTTTAGTGTGCGTTTGGCGGTTAGTTATGCAATATTAAAGCAATTGGGATGCTAATTCGGGGAATACAGCTGGCGGTGCCCTCATTTTGCGTAGCATGCCTCTCCGCGTGCCGTTAAGAAGCATACCTTACGAATATTCGCCGTTTCTCCCCGCACCCTGCATGCAGCATCTCGACTGAGGCTGAAGCTAGCGAATCTCAAAGAACAAAGCCTATGGCAGAAGAAGGCATGATTGATCGCAACCCATGCTAAAAGGGACATATTATATAGATTCCACTGCTGTTGTATTTTCTTGAATATCTTGCAGCACCTGGGCAGTTGTCAGCTACAAGTGAAGTGTGCGCACAATGCGGAGCGACGCCGAGCAAAAACGCAACAACTTTTGTATCATACTCATGTTCCGTCAACCCACCAACTGTAATGCATGATGGGAAAACCGTATATACAAGTTCGGCTTGTTCAAGAGGTGTGACACTATTGTGCGTGTTTGGAAGTAGCAAACTTCCAACCAGCTGCACGACAAGAAATGATTCGAATTCGCCACCTAAGCACGAACCGAAGCGAACGGTCAAGCTCCTTCTGCTCGTCTCCGAAGCCGCAATGAACTCGTACTATGCCCCCCTAGTGTATATTAGTAAGGCCCTTCATCTGTATCCCTGTGCCAAGTATGGATGCACTCGCAACATCAACCAGGCATACAAAGTAAAAACACAAGGGTCATTATTATGCGTATAATCAGAAATCCTACTGCGCAGTCGGTCACCGGCTAAAACCGACGATGGAGAGGTCTACTGTGCAAGCTAGGATAGGGTGGCTGAGGGGGCACACCATTCTACAGGATGGCCAGCCTTACCTTTCATCCCAGTCACAACCACTGGGTTCAAAGGATTATCATTATGGTCTTGCCTTATGCTCGGTGGCAGAATTGTGTGCCTTAAACGTGAAAATGACACGCCTAGCGTTGCCGAAAATAGCACGTCTACCCATGTTAAACGGGCTCTCTCATCAGCCACGCTTCTGCACGAGTAAGTAAAAAATGTTGCGTGTCCTAACCCGTACCTTACATTTCGTATTTAGGAAACTTCCACTTAAAATAAAACAATTTTCTCTACAGCATATCCACAGCATCTAGTGATGCAGTTTAGCTTCCGTGTAGTGTCGAAGTTCAAATGGAACTGACTCTCTTCACAGAGATTAATTCCGCAATGAGAAACAGAAGTTACGAACGATCCCCTAGTGCGTTACACAAAGGTAAACACGCAGCGGTAGATATCTAAGCATGGTACTGATGCAGAAATGGTTGTGATTACACAATACACTTGGCCATGCAGGTATATCCCTTTTGAGTCAGCACAGCTAACGTGATTCCAGAAAGAAAGCCCTTTGCAGCGTCGCACTGCTGGCACGCTGCGAAAGCGCTTGTCTACACAATTGGGTTCGACATTCGCTCCATACAACTGGCTGCACTCAATCTGCAAATTGCGCCATTCTCTCATTCTATATGATCAACCGAAGTCGCACTTTCTAATACGGTGCAGATGCGTAGAATGAACTGAACTCCTCTGCGCACTACATTGAACTATGTGACACAGAGAGCATGACTAAGCGTGGCGATTCATCCACAGCTCACCATAGGCAAACTCGAATGGAACGCAGATGAATGCACCCCCATGCTCCCACATAAAACGTGAGTCCGTGTAGGCGTTTCTTAATCTTCCAAAGAGCCTAAAGTACCCTGAAATATCTGAATAATTCTTCGAGAAGTACAGTCGCAATAAAAAAAGTAACAAATGCTTTGTCATAAAGGTGGAGCGGTCCCGTTGACGGTATTGACCGCACACATATTCTATTGACAACATTGCCCTGCCGGCAACAACGGCAAGTTTGGTAGAAGCATTGTGAAAACCTGCGGCAAGTGAGACTGAGACTAAAGGGGGGCATCCGGAAATACCCCAAGACAGAATACTAGTCAGTCTATGTGGGAGCAACACAAACGAAACGAAGCACAAAAAAAGCAAGAAGTAATTTTTGACGGCGTCAAATTACCTTTTCCAGCTAAGGATGAAATCGGCATGGTCTTGCGTTTCTCCATCCGCCAAACACATGTGCAGAGCCACCCGTTCATGGCATAGCACTGAACATCCTATGGCCCTCCCGTTCTCCTCTGACCTAATTAATGAGTTTTAGGTTTAGTGCCACAGAGATAAATAGTTCAGCCAATAAGGAACCACTTTCTGTTATTTGTCCTTCGCTTTTCCCACGTTTCAAGAAGCTGGCTACCTTGCACTTATAGCCGGCATACATTCTAAAGAAGAGACAGGCTTTTACCAGGACCTACGGTATGTGTTAGAATACTATATCCAGGAATGTGTCAAGACTCCATAGTGGCAAATCAAACACGCCGCTAACAAAAGTTGTTTGCACAGGGTCTATATCGTACAGAGGCAGCGGCGCAGCTTTGCTGGAAAGCCATGCACGGCAAATGCGACTAAAATTATGTGCATATTTTGCGCAATGCTACAGACTACAGGAGTCCGGCTTTCGCCCAAGGCAGTAAGGTACGCAGGAACCTTCAAGCTCCTAGAAAGACAAAGGTAAAATTGCGCATTATGAGCGGACTAACTGCTACGGAATCTGACACATTCCCTCGTGATTCCCACACCAAAAGGCTGAAGGTAGGGGGAAACTGCTAAATGCACGCTTTCAGCTTAGCCTGAGCTCTTGCGTGAGCCTGCATTGAGCCTGCAGTGATGTAGAGGCCAACGTTCCGTCAGTCAGCTGCAAAGAGGCATGGATAATTCGGTGAAAGCGGCATGCTGGCGTCCCGTCAACGTTATTCGTTCCCAAACATGTAACAAAGAACAACCATATGGTCAGTATGCCTTATATTGGCACTGCCTAGTCCTGATAAACCCATGTCAGCACCCCAGCAGAGGTGCGCTCCAAGTGGGCTGCGGGGAACTTCTCATAAAGACACTAACACAACGCACGAACTGTTTTTGCGCAAGTAAAACGTAATCAAGACAACGTGAAAACTCCCCATTCTTATTCAGCTTCTGCGTTTATCCCGAAAAGCAGGAAATAACGGCGTCCGAGCACGGTTTGCCACATGATGTACTGTGATGGCAAAAGCAACCGCCGTGAGTGCTGCGGGTCTGAGAGGTGCCGTCGTGGTCAGCATATGATCGCGTCGAAAATGCACAGTGGTGACGACAACTTACAGGAGAATAACTGAAACTAAACGTTAATAAGCACGTTGTACCATCCATTTCAAGGCGGAACGACGGACCTGTCTACAAAAGTTTCACTTCACTGAGCATTCATTCTACTTTGTAAACCTGGATCGAAGACAGGTAGACATTGGCTATTTACATTCGGTCCACGGCACCTCGGGTGCAGAACGTGATGCAAAACTAGACTGTGTCACATGTAACAACAAACACCATTCAACAGCAGTCTTCAGGCAAGCCACGCACTCTCTGCAAAAATGGAACCCCACCATGTGATGGTGCATGTTCCGTGCATAGCAAACCAGTGGTTCTGTGTCACAGATGCTTTACAGGTATGCCAATTGCCTACGCTTGCAAAAGCGCCGAAGGTCCACCATGTCCTTGCTTCAGAGTCTTTCTTTGAGATGGCGAACACGGAAAAAAGAAAAAACTGGCAGCAATATCCAATTATTTCTCCGATTGCAAGGGTTTAGGGTGCCCTCAGTTGACAGGAGAAAGCGCCTTAGCAGCTCGTGACAGACGGAAAATGCTGCATAAAGCACGGTTTCTTCGCCGTAGCTATTATACTCACGATCTGCGAGAATAATGTCAGTTTTTCACACATCGGGAACTGAACCTTTTCAGCCCCACCTCAATTGCTATCACTTGCCGTAAGTGGAGTAAGCGTGACTGCATTGTCGTGACGCAAGCACGTATTTGCCATTTATTCATATTTCGACTCCCACATTAGCTAATTCACAAATTCTGAATTCGGGCAATGCACGCGACCATGCCGATAACGCTGGACTTCAATGGAACGGGTTCCACGGCACATATATTAAGCCGCTAAGCGTTTGATGGACGGGACTGGTAACGAATTTCGTCACCGGTCCCTTCCACCAAACGCTAAGTGGCTTAAGCGACAATTTTGTAGCAAGACGCACAGGATACCCTGCGCCCACCATGTCACCACTGTGACGGCTTTGTTTACTCGTGTCGTTGTCACGGAGATACAGCCAGCGGCTACAGCATGCATGCATGCTGCAGTCGCTTCGAGGCACGTATATTTGGCCGGAATTCGCCATCCGAGTTTTTGCTGCGTGGAGACGCATTCCGCCTTAGGGGCATAAACCAAGTAGACACGCCCTGCAGTCGGGAGCTGCCCGGGTTCAGTGCGGCGTTTAACCCTGCCAGCTGCAGTCCTCTCAAACGCGTAGCATGAGATTTTCAAGCTATCAAGAACTTGAACGCAGCGTGAGGCACTGGGTCATATCTACACCCCAAAGACGTGATTCCAAAAGCGTCGCACGACCTGCGTGTACCTCCGACGATTCTACGTCAAGCCATCAATTCCGGCCTGCACGTTCGTTGAATGTGATGTCTGGCGAGGCAACAAATCGCTGTATGCACTAAGCCATTACTGAGTGCAGCCAAGCACGCACAGAGGGTTCACGTATTTTACCCGTGATGCACGAGACCCTGCGTAGCAATCACTTCTTGCCACTCACACTCCTGCAGAGCTGTCCAACGANCCCGTGATGCACGAGACCCTGCGTAGCAATCACTTCTTGCCACTCACACTCCTGCAGAGCTGTCCAACGACATCCAGTAGTCATTCTCGAATGCCAAAGTAGTTGCGATCGATGTGAGCATCGTCACAGAGTTATTCAGCAGGTGCACGGACTCACAAACCAAACAAGGTCATACTTGTTGAGATAATCGGAGCCTCATCTCAATGCGTTCACAACACTTGGGTCTAAATGCGAACAATGCGGATCCAACGCGTTCACCTCGCCTGTTACCCCGCGCAGTTTATACATGCACCCAAAGGGAAGGTAGAGGTTAAGCGCAGGAAAAACTCCCCTCTCACCTTATCTTGTCCCGACGTAGTCTGAGCCATACACCTAAACACAAAGCTAAGCGCAAGATGCACGCTTCTCCAGCCATAGTGTAAGCATGACGGAAACGGGTAACCTCCGATAGGCGTCGTGAGCAACCATACGCCAACAGATCGTCGGCACCTACGCGTTGTTTGCGCATGTAATATTCGTGATGTTCAGTTTTGCCCAACCGTCAAGGAAGGATCTCACGCTTTTCCCGGCTTTTTTTCAGATACAGCTATATTCATCACCTCAGTCAACTCCAGCACTAACAATGACAGCACAATACGTGTAACTCCAAATTTTGGCAGCTTCCTGAAGGCCTGCCGGTCAATATGCAGCTACGCCAAACAATACAAACAGAAGGCGTGCCATCGCAGCGCAGCCGTCTGACGTTTACCCCCCAAAGTGCAGGCTCCTGGCGTAATACGTACCATGCTGCACAATAGGCCCAGTTAGACGCCGCTCCCTGTCCATCTCCCAACTAAATTGGTAGCATTGTCAAAGGACATCAGCACCAAAAATCATTCACAGGCGCCAAGGGCTGGGGCACAATGACAGGATACGTTCAGCCGATTCCAGCATACTCTCTGTGTGAAGTAAACAAACAGATTCACACCTATCAACATGCTAGCCGCCCACACGAAGGGTTCCCGACCTTCAGAAACGTTCACTCATTGAAAGCCCGTTCAGGACCAGGTGAACACTAACATGACTACTACTTATGCACGAACTATCGCGCAACGACAACCGATAGCTTCCATTTTGCTTCAGACGGTGTTTTGCAATGCATATCTAACGCACGCACACACATGGAACCTGCATGCCCATTTCACTCGCTCCGTAACCGCAGAAAATAAGTATAACGCTTACCGATACAACAGCCCCTAAGCCTGCGTCGCTTGTATTTGCTGTCCAGCGAGCAAATGAACTAACACTGTCCAATAATCACCCACAAGTATCACAACGCTAGCACGTCCGTCTGCCCCAGTTGGTGCAACCGTGTCAATGCTTCGATGCATTCAAAAACATGCAGCTCAGCAGTTACGGGCCTGGTGACACTAAAGAAATCCATAGAACTGGTACAGCAACAAATGTTCGACGATGAGCCACACAGCGCCTTTACAGGATGCAACTGAGATTGAGTTGTCCAAGCCTTTTGTCCTTCTCCCTAGCTAGCGTCTGAGTCGTCATACCAGGACAGACCACCACGCTCGCAGAGGACAATGACCCACCTCCTGAAACAATGTAGTCCCCGCGCGGGCAACGTATGGAGGCTGATATTTCCATACATGTTTGACGAGTGACGGCTTGCCCAAAGCAATTTGCACATGCACCACGTGCCAAAAGGATACCCCATGGTCTGCAATGCAGCGTAACTTTGCTGTAGGGCGTTGTTTGCAAATATCACGCAAACAGAAACGGCCAAGAAAACACCATGGCATCTACTTTCATGACGGAAAATCTCGGAACATTCTTTACGGACACAGAACAAGTACGTCTAGCGCCGACTACAGTGCCAAGTAGCCATATGGGATGCTGCATAAGGGCTCAAACCAATTTAAGAAGTTTACAGCTCATTTAAAAACTTAGTACGATTGAAGGAGTCAGCAAGGGGACGGACAGAATAGGGTAAGGCTTGCCTACAGCATCCCTCTGCACCCACGTGCTGTAAAGAATACAGATGTGCCACAGCTCCAGAAGCCATGCAGTTGCTTCACAACAGTTGGTGACAAGTGCCAGGGAGCCTCTTACAGCGTAAGTATCAGTCCGCGCGCATCGCATTTGCATTCCCTTCGGAGTTTCGTATGTCGAACAACCCCCGAGTACAGTAGCGGCCCCAGTGAGGGATCAGCAGTTTCTGCTCTGTAAAACGGCGGAGTAAACGCCTTTAGTTTTCGTCTATATTCTGCGCCTATTTGCGCGCTAAATTCCATGTGCTCAAGTGCTTGCGATGTATGCGGACGAAGATAAACTCTAGCCTAAATGTGGCAGAAAGCAAGCCTGAACTGAACCAATGTATTGCTTTCCCTTGCTTGCAGTGCATGTGCATGCTCACTATACAAGATCTCCGTGCCGTCTCAATCACGGTGTTGTTCCATTTTTTAGTGCTGAACAACAAGGGTTTTGCGCCTTCCCATGCGCTGTCAGATGGAGCACACAGCTACAGGCATCCGCTGACCGCCTACAAAAACCTGAAAAAAAAGGGATAGGCTCCACATCATTGTATAGAAGCCTAATGCCATCAAGCCGATCCAGTGTTGTGTTCAGCGCAATTCCAGCGCCACTGCAGTGCGAGCAACAAAGCGACACACAGCACATTACGCGCAGATTCAAATGTTGGTAACTTCTTGAAGGCCTCTCGGGCGACACGCGGCGGCGTCAAGCGCTACAAACCGGCGAAGAGGGGGGGGATCTCAGAGAAACTGGCTAACATCAACACTCAACGTTGCGGCCGTCAAACTCAGTGTGCAGTATACTGTAGAATCACTTGAACCAGGCCACCGTCAGCTATTCAACCAAACCTGCGGAAGGACGCGTAGGAACTGGATACGATGAATTCTGTAAGAGTCTGCTCATCACGATTATACCCTGTAAATTAGCGAAAAGACGACTGCAAGCCTCCATGGTACTCACCTTTCCGACCCCCGCGAAAAAATGCCATAACCCACCCAACCGAATCTAGCATACTTTCTGTATGGGGAACGAGCTTTTTTATTTTCAACATTTTGAACACCTGTCAACTCGTTAACGGGCTGCACGGAAACTTCCAAACCTCCGAGCACCTTCACGCTTTGACCGCATGCGCACGTTCATCTAGACGTCCACACGCCTACTCCACGCGGAAGAAGTGCTGCGCATTAGTATCCGTTAGCTTTAGCACCCCTCCAAGTGCCATTTGCGAGAACAAAAGACATTTCAAGTGCAATTACGGCTCCCACACGCTCCGAACCTCACCTCGGCCTCCACTTGCTTCTTAGCCACAGAACCGTGTGTGACGAACACAACACAGACACAGACTCAAACGCGCAAAACGCCTTTTTTCATCCCTAGGTCTATTGTGTGCTCCATCAGCTCCATGCCACCATGCAGCAGCAAGCGCCAATTGTGGTTCGCCTGCGTTTTAACACGCACATGAACCAACACAAGTTAAACGCAGCCAAAAGTACCACGACGCCAGACAATGCTTCCGTCGCATCTGGTGCGTGCGCATCGATGCCTCAGCATATTTAAAAGCACGAAACTGCACAGCTACAAGCAACCCGATTCGAAAGATCCGTGTAGCACTGAGGCGAAAACAGCTTTGTAAGACTGCGCCGCAGTGCGCGTCTAGCAGACACAAAATAAGTCTGGAATAGTCAACACATTTCATGTATCCTTCTTGCTAGGATTTGTTCCATGCCGTCAGCATCCATAGCGACCCTCTCACAGGGTAAGTACGCACCTCCTGAAACAATGCTGTCCCCATGCGTGGAGGCA